>NW_024531599.1:1396831-1413156 GCF_017590135.1 Pyrgilauda ruficollis
GCCCTCCTGCAGTGCCAGCTGTGGTTCTGCTGGAGCAGGGATCCTGCACAAGGCTGGAGTTTTCCTCTGGAGCTCCAGGGCTGCTGTGGATGGGTCTGCTCTTCCTCTGGGAATGCAGGGCAGGAGAAAGCTGCTCCTCTGGGAATGCAGTGGGCAAAGGCTGCTGGGGTGTTCCAGGCTCAGATTGTATCCAGGTAGGAATGCTTGGCTCCTGCCCTGGGCGGAGCATCTCCCCATGGGATGCTGGAATTTGATCAGCCATGCAGGGACACTCAGTGGCCATGAACAGCAGAGATCTGCTGGAGGGAGGATTGGCTGTGGGAGAGATAAAGAAAACTGCCCCATGAACAGCAGAGAGCTGCCCAGCTCTGACAGGTGGGGATAGAATACACACCCTCATTTCCAACCTATGATACTCTCCCCTCAGGAACCTCTTGAGCTCAAAGACACCCGGATGGGACAGGTGCCCTCCACACTTACAGCACAGACACAGTCCCAGCCTCAGGAAGTGTCTGCATGTCTAACAGGGTGTTACTGCAGCACAGAATTGCGTTTGTTTACTCTGGTTCCTTCAGGGAGCAAGTTTCTGCAGACACCTTGTTTAGTCCCTCAGTGCTGGTCATCCCAGCAATTCCTGAGCTGTGTCAGGGACAGTGGGAAGGAAGGGCAGTTGTGGTGGGGCTGCCTCCAGGCCTTACAGATGTTCTTTCATCACACACAGGGTACAGAGAATTCCGCATTCTATCCTCCGGTCACTCTCGGATCTGCAGGTGAGACACGGGTGCTGGTGGCCTTTTCTCCTGGATAAGGCTGTTCTGCTGCTGGCCAAGCCCAGCACTTTCTCTGGACCTTGGCCCCTCTGCTGTCCTAGCCCTCAGGTGGCACTGGGTGGCACTGGCAGGGTCTGGCAGGGCTGCCCAGGGAAGCTGTTGTTGTGGCACACCTGCAGACACACAGGTGTGCACAGACGCAGCTCTCCAGCGAGCTGACAGCACAGTCACCTCAGTGAGCTGGGCTGGGGTGGCTCTGGCCAGAGCAGCCCTCGGAGCAGACACAGGAAAGGTGTTTGGGCTCCGTGGGGCTGTTGGGGTGCAGCAGGAGCTGCTGCAGCGCAGCGGGGTGGGGGCTGAGGAGGAAGGAAGCTGCAGAGCCCAGGCACGAGCAAACAGGAAGAGCAGTGGGGATGTGTCAGGAAGGATGTGCAGTGCCCCAAGGGCAGACCTGGCCTACCTGAGCTGGGCCCCAGGGACCTGTGTCCCCAGATACGCCCCTGCCCTTCCCTGCTGGGCAGGGGGAGCCCAGCTGTCCTACTCTGAGGTACCCGGGGTGGTCGTGGGTGCACAGAGGTGTCCCCACTGGGGCAGGGGTTGGGACGGTGGAGTGGCACAAGGAGCACACGGGCAGGCACTGAGGGTGGGAGGCTCTGAGCGAGCCCTGGCACATTCCAGGGGCATGGGGAACAGCCAGGGCATGGCCTGGGCAAAACAGGAAGAGCAGTGGGGATGTGTCAGGAAGGATGTGCAGTGCCCCAAGGGCAGACCTGGCCTACCTGAGCCGGGCCCCAGGGACCTGTGTCCCCAGATACGCCCCTGCCCTTCCCTGCTGGGCAGGGGGAGCCCAGCTGTCCTACTCTGAGGTACCCGGGGTGGTCGTGGGTGCACAGAGGTGTCCCCACTGGGGCAGGGGTTGGGACGGTGGAGTGGCACAAGGAGCACACGGGCAGGCACCGAGGGTGGGAGGCTCTGAGCGAGCCCTGGCACATTCCAGGGGCATGGGAAACAGCCAGGGCATGGCCTGGGCAAGAGGACAGCGGGCATGGGAGGATTCATCCTGGCTTCCCGTGGGCTGTGTGGTGTGATGCCCCCAGAGCAACCCCACTGCACCATGCCAAGCAGCCTGCCTCACGCCTCCTGCCAGTGGCCGTGTAGCTGGCTCTTGCCCATGGGTGGCACCAGTGCTGGCCATGGCGTGTCACAGAGGGCATCGAGCACACGCCGGCAGCCCCGGCGGAGCTGCCTGTGGAGCCAGCCGGGGCTCTGGGGAGGCCGGGCCGTGCCCGGGGCAGGCCGGCCGTGGGGAGCAGGGCTGGGCGGGCAGGCAGAGCCGAGCCGCAGAGATGTGGCCGGTATGTGTGTGGGCGGCAGCCGGGGTGGGGGAGAAGGAGGGAGAGGAAGCAGCAGAGGCAGCAGCTCCTTTGATAAGCGGCTTCCTGAGCACTTGCAGACCGTGCTGCCAGGCCGACGCGCGGTGCCCGCGGGCCTGGGCCCGGAGCGGGGAGCCCTCGCCACAGGGCAGCAGGTAGGCAGCCCCCAGGCCGCCAGGCCGGACAGGAGAGCCCCCGGGCCTGTGCCGGGGCGGTGGGCATGTGTGTGTGCGTGGCAGCGCCAGGCAGGCTGGGATGCTGGGCAGGCCATGTGGGCGCTCTCCCTGCAGCTGAGGTGCTTCCCTGGCATCTCCAGGTGTTTCCTGGCCAGACTGAGATGGGAGCCTGGGCTGTCTCTGGGCAGCAGCTGCTCTCCTCATGCCTGGATTGAGAACACCCTGCGTGGGGCATGGGGATGGTGTGAGTGGCAGTGGTGGCACTGCCGCTCCCAGAAATGGGCAGCAGGGAATCCTGGGGAGCAGCTCCTGCCCTAGCTGTGTTCCCAACCACCATGTGGACACCAGCTCTCCATACAACCTCCCCGAGCAGATGGGCTGCCTGGGATCCCACTCTTTGCCCACCAAGAGCTCTGACTCTGCATCATTCCCTGCCTCTGGGTCTGTTTCCTCCTCATGGAGGAAGCAGGGGATGAGGAGGAAGTTCAGGATCCCCGGGTGCTGCCTGCACCATGAGGAGCTGTGCCCAGAGGTGAGTCAGCATCACCTGCACCTCACAGCCCTGCCAGGGGCTGACCCCTGGCTGGTGATGGAGGATGTCTGGCACCTTCCCCAGCTGGGCTGCCCCACGGCCTTTTGCTCAACCACACAGATAAAGCAGTTTCCTCTCAGCAGTTGCTGTGACCTGCGGGATGGAGGAGGCTGTACTAGGGCCATGAGGCTGTAGAGGGTGCCTGGTCTGTGTGTCCCTGCAGCAGGAGATGGCCAGGCTCCGTGCAGTGGCTACAGCCACCTCATGTCACCTGCTGAGCACTGCTGTGCTCAGACATTCCAGCTCTCAGTTCCCCACCATGTCCTCAGGAGGAAGCAAGGAGACAGTGATGGGGAAGGGCTGGGAACAGAGGGTATGTGCTTCCATGGAGGTGGAGAGCATCTGGGGCTCCCCCAAACCAGACCTGCCCTGCCAGCACAGGGTGGGTGTCCTCCCCTCAGAGGAAGCAGGTGGCCCTTGGTGCCATGCCCAGGGTCACCAGTGTGGGCTGCAGTGCTGCAGGCATCCCCAAGGGTGACTGTGCTGGGAGCTTTCCAGGATATCTGCCTGCGTACTGGGGCTGGGGGTCCTGCTTCCAGGACAACTGAGCAGTTAAAATCCATCCCTTGCTTGCAGACCATCTGTGGGGGCTCCGTCCAGCCTTGTGGTGTCTCTCAGATCTGACTTTTCTTTTCCAGCTGCTTCTCCTCTGATGGCTCCATGATCTCCCAGGAGCTGAGAGCCCCCCGTGTGGCCCTGCTGTGCTTCAGGACGAGGGCTCTGTGCTTGCTGCAGCATGGTCCAAGCCTGCTTGGTGTGCTCCAGAATTCATAGGGGCAGCCTGGCAGCCCGGGCAGCTGCAGTGGACATGGACAAGCCAGACAAGCCCAATCCCCCTGCCAAGAAGCACGTGCGACTCCAGGAGAGGTGAGTGTGCCTCAGGGTACCCATGGCACTGCTCATCCCAGGGCTCCCCTGGCACTCCTTCCTGCCAGCCCTCTGCCTGCCAGGTTCCCCTGACATTCCTTCCTGCCAGCCTCTGCCTGCAGCTGCCAGGTCTGAGTGTGGGGGCAGCCCTGGCCCCCACCCAGCCCAGGACAAATCCCGACACCTTCAGTCCTTCAGGGGCTTCCCTGCAGAAAGACAAAATGTTCAGCTAGCTCCTTGTTCCTCAATCTCCCCATCTGCTGGGGTCTCCATCTGGCTTTTGCTCAGTGTGGGGTGGTTTTAACTGATGATGCAGTGGGGTGGGCTGTCCTTCTGTCCCAGGGTGGCAGTAGGTCAGCCAGGGACCCCTGTGCCTTGCAGGAGGGGCTCCAATGTGTCACTAGTGCTGGATATGAGCTCTCTAGGGAACGTGGAGCCCATCCAGCCTGTCTGCACGCCACGGGACATCACACTGAAGTTTCTGAGGACATCCAGCCACGTGCTGAGGAAACAGGAGCTCCAGCAGCACGCCCAGAGCCTGGCACAGCTCCAGGAGGAGTTTTCGGTGTGATGATCACGATTTTCTCTCTTCCTCCTCTCAGGAGGAGTGGCAGGGGTTGGCGGTGGTGGGGCTGATGGGGTGAACATTGGGCTCTGAGCCCACCTGTGCCCCACAGCCCCAGTGGGAGGGCAGGCGGTGTGGGCAAACAGAGGGGAGTGGTGCCCAGGTCCCACCTGATCCCTGGTGCACACAATTCCTGTTGGGGTCCCTGGAAATCCCTGTCCTGCCCTCCCATGCCATGCTCTTCTCCCAGCACTGCCTCTCTGGAAGGAGTCCCACCACAACTGGAGTAAAGGCAGGACTCATCCCAGGAGCTGCCATCTCTGGGGATGCCCCTGGGTCAGCTCTGCCCTGCTGGGCAGCCAGGTCTGCCACCACCAGGGGACACAAGTGGCAGCAATGGGCTTTTCCTCATGGCTGTTTTCTCCCCCTGCAGAAAATCCCACCCAACTTTGTGAGTCCGGAGGAGCTGGAAATCCCTGGGCGTGCTTTCAAGGACAGATACAAAACCATTCTCCCCAGTACGTGCCACTGTGTCCCTTTGCCCCCCATTTTGCCTGTGTTTGCCTGTGGGTGAGGGGTGGCTCAGAGCAGCCCTGGCACTGGGTGGGCACCCCTGGGTGCTGTTGCTGCTCCTTCTGCCCGTGTTGTAGGGGTGTGCACAGTGCTGGGGGTACGTGGGGAGCTGCTCCCTGGGGTGTCCTACCCAGGTGTGCAGCACTCATGGGGCCCTCCATATCCCAAGGGCATGGTCCTGAGAGTGTAAAGGCTGAGGGTGTTCTGGAGGGGCTCAGCTGGGCTCTAGTCAGGTTCTGTGGATGTCCTGGGGATCACTGCAGGTGAGTTACCCCCCCTGCTCACTACGGCACCTGCAGGTTTGGGCTGTGCCCTGCCAGGGGAGTGAGGCTGAAGCGGGACAAGAACAGGCCTGAGGGAGGGTGCAGACAGCTCTGGGCATGGCACGGAGCAGGAGGACTCAGCCTCCAACCCCTGGGGTCAAGGCAGGGAGGATGGGCAGGATCAGTCCCTTGGGTAAGACCTGTGACATCTTTCAGATCCTGAGAGCCGGGTCTGCCTCAGGAGGGCTGGGAGCCAGGAAGAAGACAGCTACATAAATGCCAACTACATCACAGTGAGTGTTCTCCCAGGGCTGCAGCGAGGGCTCCCAGGGCACCGGGCTGCAGGTGCCACACTGGGTCACACAAGCTGGGGCACTGTCACCTGCTCTCCTGTGGCTGCCTTGGGGCAGCAGACTTAACTTTCCACCCCTGTTAGAGCTGGAGATGTGGCTCCATCTGCACAGGGCAGATACACTGTTCCTGTGGTGGGAGAGTCTCACTAGGGAGCTGCTCTTGGCTCCTGGGCACACTGAGCACCCCAAAAGGCTCCCTTGCAGTGGCTTCTCCATCTGCTCCTCACACGCTGGCCCATTTTCTGGCAAAGGCATGGGAGGCAAGCTGTGTCAGCAGGTTATGGCATCTCAGAGATCCTCAAACCTCACTCATTCTGGGATTTCCTCTCTGCTCAGGGAGCTTGCTGCAATTTCCCAGGAAGGGAGCTAATGAAGATGGGGTGTGGCTTATGTTTGGCACATGGTGGGTTCCTTTCCAGAGACTGAGAAATCCCCGAACCCTAGGGTGTTACTTAGACGACTTGGTTTTGATTCCATCCCTGTGCAAACCCTTCCAGGCTGCAGTCTCTGCCAGAATGGGATCTCTGTGAGCCAGGTGCCAGCTTTGCCCGGCGGGCAAGGTTCTGGCTGAGCAACTGATCTCACTGCAGCACCCTGGCCTTGGGGCTGCCCAGGGCCAGGGAAGCAGAGGGGTGGCCGTGGGTGCTGTGAGTGAGGCAATGAGGGAAAGCAGGACTTGGAAAAGCAGCTCACAAAAAGTGCTGGCTGGGGTGACACCCAAACCCTGGGAGGTGGAGCTGGAGGGCTGTCAGGAGCATTTCTTTTCTGATCATGCTTGTGGCTCAGACCCACAGCAGCAACCAGCACCCAGCAGGGAGGGTGAAAGCTCCTTGAGACAGGAGCACTGTTCCCAGAGCTGCTGGGAGCTCCAGGGGCAGTTTGCTCACGGGCAGCAGAGGAGCTGTGTCTTCCTGAGGCAGCCTGGCAGCATGCAGCTGCACCTCGGGTGGCACTGCCACCCTGTCCCTACACCCCGGGGTGTGGGACACCCAGGAATGCTGGGTTTTTCTTTACAAGGTCTTTTAAGACTAAACTATTTAATTAAGAAATGACACCTAAATTATTTTCACTTTTAACTCAATAACTTAAATAATTACTTAAAGTCTGCAATGTGGGCATTTTTGTCTAATTACAAAACTCTACTTAAACTTATGAAGAAGTAGGTGAAGAAGAAAGACTAGTAACCACTTTAAAACTTCTATTTTAGTTCTATATGTATTATTATATTCTAAAACTTTAAGTTTTCTACTCAGTGATATTACACACTTCTAACTAAACTACATATTCATAATCCTAGTGCTGTCAATCAATTTTGGAAGCCCTCTCTACAGCCCAGGTCAAACAGTGTTCCCCTGGGGGTCAGAGTCTGTCAGCACAGAAAGTTTAAAATTCTCAGCATCCAGGGTTCCAACATCTCCCCCTCTTGTTGCATCCCCTGTGCCTCACCTGACTGCTGGCAATGCACAAGCACTGCCCACCCCTGTGTGCAGCTGGTATTTCCTGACCCCTTCCTTCCCCTTGCCTCCTCAGAGGTGTAGTGGTGCAGGAATTTGTGGGCACATCAGAAAATTGGCAACACAGCCTGCGTGGGCATGCCTGGGAGGCACAGGAATCTGGGAGGGCTCTGCAGGTGTTTGATCACATCAGCCCCACCTGGGATTGATGCTCTTCCTGCTGGGCACACACATGAAATGTTTTTGAGCATGGCTGTGGGGGAAAAGTGGAATTCCGAGGGTTGACACCCCCAGAGAATGACATTCCTTAATCATGTTTCCTAGGAAAAATAAATCATCTCGAGGCATGAAAATAGGGCTCTGCAAAATGTTCCTGAGAACATTCCTGTTCCTTAGCTGGGCCAGTGCAACTTCTTGTGAGACCAAACCATGAACAGATTGCTGGGAAGGCCTGGATTTTCTATACCTTTGGCAATTTTATACCAGTAGAAGTGTCTGGAGACAGAGGACGCTTGGAGCTGTGGAACAGGGATTCCTGTTTGTCCTTGTGGAAATTCCCACACTGAGGAGTGCAGCTCCTTGTGTGAGCTTTGCCTCGCCAAAGCACCCATCAGCTATTGTCACATGGATAGTGACCTTGGGTGTGCAAGGCCAGCTGCATGGACTTGCTCCTGGATGATGGGACCAGTGGGATGGGGAGGATGCCTGGTGGCTCCTCAGCAGATCTATAAAAGCATTTTAAGGACAGGTTTAGTAGGAAACAGCACGTGTAGCTCAGCCTCTAAACTGTGGAGGAGAAAAGTGTGGTGAGGGCTGGAGTGAGCTGGGCACAGCCCCCGGTGCCCTCAGGGTGTCCCTGACAGTCCCTGTGCTCGGCAGGGCTACGCGGGGCGGCCCCGGGAGTACATCGCCACACAGGGCCCCCTGCTGAACACCGTGACCGACTTCTGGCAGATGGTGTGGCAGGAGGAGGCTCCCCTCATCGTCATGATCACCGAGCTGCAGGAGCGCAAGGAGGTACCACTGAGCCTGCCAGGCCCTGGGCACAGCAGGGTGGGGTGCTGCTCACAGGGGAGGGCTGTGTGAGGCCAAATGTGGGGCTGTGCACCCACTCATTGTGCTTTTGACTCAGAAGGTTCCCTGATGAATCACAAGGGGAGGAGGAGATCCCCAGGGCTGCAGCCTTGGCCCTATCTGGTTTTCCTCCTCACATGGCTGTGTGCTCTGGGCTGGATAATAGGATAAAGGGTTGAGGGCAGCCCCCAGGGATGGGGCAGAAGCAGTGGGCAGCAGTGCCCCTCTGGCCCCCCAGAGCTCTGTCCTGGGCTGAGAGCTCTCAGGAGGGGATCCAGCCCAGGGGAGAGTTCTGGGGGGCCAGAGGGGTACTGCTGCCCATTGCTTCTGCTTCTGGGATGGGAACCACCAGCACCTGCCTGGGGGAACTGAGAACTGGAAACTCTTTCCTGGCCATGTCCTTGCTCCCTTCTCTCCCAGCTGACAGCCTCCCTGCGCCCTGGTCCTGCTGTCTGGAACCTTCCTGGGCTGAGCAGGGATATGCAATCCTGGGGCCTGAAAGCCAGGCCAGGGCATGGGAGAGGGTGCAGGGGTAGGGATCTATCCCTTGCTTTCCCTGTATCACTCTACCTCCACCTTCCTTGCTCTCCTACCACCCCAAAGGTGCTGCCCCTCCCAAGAGCACTGGCTCAAGCACAGTTCAAACATCCTTGAGGAGGGTCCTTGGGTGCCTTGAGCATCTCCACAGCCACAAACCTGCCTTGTTCTCCAGAAATGTGTCCACTACTGGCCCGAGAAGGAGGGCACCTATGGCCCCTTCACCATCCACGTGCAGGGGGTGAGCGAGTCTGTGGAGTACGTGGTGCGGGATCTCTCCATCCAGGTGGGTCTGAGCCTCATCCTGGGAGCACAGAGGGAGCACTTGGGGCCCAGCAGTGCCCCTGACACATCTCTGGTGAGATGGCAATGCTCTGTGACAGGAAAGAGGAGGGTTCATGATTCTCAGGAGGCCCCTGCCAGAGGAGAGGTGTGCAGAGCCTGGAGAAGCTGGGAGGGAGCAGGAGCCAGCCCTGGGGTGCAGAGGGGAAGGGGTCAGCTGGGCAGAGCAGCACCAGCCTGGTGTTTTTGCACTGTGTCATTGGACTCTGCCCCATGGGCTCTCTGTGTCACCCTGGGCTGACCCAGGCTAAAGGATCTGGTTTGTTTTGCCTGGACTCTGGTGGCAGTATTGGAACACTGCCTCTGTTCTCATCCTCTGTGATGGACATATCCATTGGCTCTGGCCCAGGGGTCTCTCCTTCATGTCTGGCAGAGACTCAAAGAGGGATTCAGGAGGAGAGTGGCTGAGATGGGTAGGGGCTGCTTGAGCTCTGCTGGGCCGTTTCATCTGGCCCAAGCCCTCACATCCCCATTTCTCTTTGTCCTGTGCTGGAAAAGCTTGGGAAGGAATGCCGCAAGGTCAAGCACATCCTCTTCCCCTCCTGGCCGGACCAGCAGACACCTGAGTCAGCCAAGCCCCTGCTGCACCTGGTGGCCAAGGTGGAGGAGGCTCTGCAGACTGCAGCCAGCCCAGGGCCCATCGTGGTGCACTGCAGGTAAGAGCTTGCACCTCACCTGAGCCCTATCTGTGCTTCTCCTCGGGGCCAATCCCCCATGAGTCCTCATGCACAGGTCCCATGCTGGTGCAGAAATCCCAGGGCACAGCCACCCACAGCAGAGCTGTCAATCAGCAGCTCCTGTCCTGGCAGCAGGATGGTGGCACTAAGAGTGGCATATCCTGCACTGGAGTCCAGCAGGGTGGGAGCAGGAGGGGTCTGCATTTGGGACCCAGCCACCAGCCCCACCCTACATCCACAGCTCCAGCTCTGGAAGATCCTGCTTGAGCAGGGAGATGGAACCATGTGACCCCATGGTTGGTCCCTTTGAACCTGACCCATTCCTGCTCCCTGTGCCACCAGCATGGCCTGTGGCTTGGATGTGGAGCCCTGTTTCAGGACAGCCCTCCTGCAGGAGGTGGCCTCTGCCTATTCTCTCCTTGCTGAGTGAATTTGGGGACAGTGGAGCAGAGCACCTGGTTGTCCATAGGGAACGTGCAGCTCGCACTTCTGCAGGCTGAGTGCCAACCTGGTGCTGGGGTTGGAGCCCAGCTGGGAGGGGAGGGGGCTGCAGAGCCCCCTGCAGTGCACATGGATGGGCACAGACTGGTTTTGTGCTTGCAGAGCAGCCTCAGCTGGGCTGTGCCACATGGCAAGAACTCCTTGCCATGGCAGAGTGACCCCAGCCCATGGCTTTTGGTGCCTGGCTCAGAACCTTGGTCTGGCAGCTGGGGTCAGGACCCCAGCATCCCTCTAGGCAGAAATCACAATCCAGGAGTGCACCCAGCTCAGCAATGCAGGTGCAGGCAGTGGGTGCTGTGGATGCTCACAGCTGTGTCTGCCCTGCAGCGCGGGCATCGGCCGCACCGGCTGCTTCATTGCCACCAGGATTGGGTGCCAGCAGCTGCAGGACAAGGGGGAGGTGGATATCCTTGGAATCGTGTGCCATCTGCGCATAGACAGGTGGGTACACAGAGCAGGTGGCTCCTGGAGGGTCCTGCTGGGTGCCAAGCCTGGGAGCAGGGCTGTGGGTGGGATGTGGCAGAGACATGGGGATGGGCATCCCAAGGGGGCACGGGGACTGTTTCTGCTGGAAACCAGAAGGGTGGCTGGGGGATGCAGGTGTGTGGATAGCAAACAATTCCCAGTGCCAGGCTGGTTCTGCAGTCAGAGCTGTTGTAGCTCTGACATGAGGACATGAGGGAGAGGAGAGAGGCTGTGAATCCGGCAGCCATCTGCTCCTCCCTTCCAGCTCAGCCACTAAATCCAGAAACACTCCACCTGGCCATTTTTCAAGAAGTACAGGTGAAATTAGCACCAAATCAGCTGCTAGTCTCATTTTGAACAGCCCAGCAATGCTCCTGAACCACTCTGTTCTTTGGGCTGATCTGCTGCCTGCTTCACAGGCATCTTGACATGGCTGGTGAAGGGAGAATGTTTGTGCCCTGGGGGCAGAGAGCTGGGAGCAGGGTTCTGTGTTTGGTGAAGTGTCAGTGGGCCCTGCCTTTCCCTTGCAGAGGTGGGATGATCCAGACGAGCGAGCAGTACCAGTTCCTCCACCACACGCTGGCTCTCTACGCTTCTCAGCTGCCAGAGGGGGCAGGCTGCTAGCGCAGGGCTCCCAGCGGGCTTGTGGCTCCCTGCTCTGACCTCTCCTGCACCAGCCTCGGGGACACCTTCACCAAAACCCCTGCTGATGCTGCCAGGCCACAGAGCAGCAGCGTGAGCATCCCTCGGGATGAGTACAGCCAAGCCAACCCCGACTGTGGCTTTGGACCCTGGGGATGAACCGCCACGGTGGCAGGGATCTGCAGCCAGGCAGTGAACAGGATCATGGGCTTTGGCACCCGGTACCTGGATGATTCCTTTGCACCCTACGGCAAAATTCTCCAGGTAAGGAGGAGGATGAGCCTGGGGCTGAGCTCCCAGCAGCAAGTCAGGGCAAGTGCCCTGGGAAGCTGTGGCTGCCCATCTGTGGAAGTTCCAGGAGAGGGCTCGGAGCAACCTGGGGTAGTGAAAGGTGTCCCTGCCCATGGAGGGGTGGGACTGGATGAGCTTTAAAGGTCCCTTGTAGGCACACAGATTGTGCTGGTTGGGATGGGGCTGGCCCAGCCTCACCCCCAGTGGGTGCAGCTGTGAGAAGCAGGTGAGCAGCACTGACAGCCATGAGCCATGGAGTGCCCAGGTGTGCTGAGCACCCACCAAAGGGAGCAGAGGGCACACGGGTGCACTGCAGGAACCATGAGGGGTACAAATTTTGGCTAAAGAACAAGAAGGGCTGTTGCTTGCAGCCCTCTGAAGTGGTCTGGTGTTACTCTGCATGGGTTGAAGCCCTCTGAAGTGGTCTGGTGTTACTCTGTATGGGCTGAACCTTCTGACATTGTACGGTGACACTGTGTATTGTGGTCGTCTCAGGTTTGATCTGCTCTGGCTGTGTCCTGAGAAACTGCCTCAGGTCCATAAAGAGCACAGGGTGCCAGCAGACAGAGGAAAGGAATCTCTCCAAAATCTTGTGCTTCCCCATGCCCTGGGCTAGCATTAAGCCCCTGAACTTGGCCAGGGATTTCAGCACAGCCAAGATTGCTGCTGTTCCTCAGTCCCCCACTTAAACCCCAGGTATGGTCCCAGCTGTCCTTGTCTGCTCACAGTGTTCCTGTGCTCCACAGGAGGTACAGCCCAGCCAGGCAGAGCTGGGGGCCCTGGGTTGCAGCATCCTGAGAACCATGTCCCCAGGAGGCCAGCTCCTGCCCAGTGCTCAGGAAAAGTCCTTCCTCTACACAATCATAAATAAGTTTGTGTTGCAAGTCCATCTAGTCCCAACCATTTCCACTATCCCAGGTTGCTCTGGGCCCTGGGCACTCCCAGGGATGGGGCAGCCACAGCTTCTCTGGGCAAACTGTGCCAGGGCCTCACCTCCCTCTTTGTGAAACATTTATTTTTTTACATCTAAGAAAAATATATTAGGTATAAAGATATAAGATCCTGTCCTATCCACATGACTGTAATTTGGGCTTGGGGTTTTCCAGGCTGGTAGTCCATTCCCTCCCATTGCAACAACTCACTGGGATGGGAGGAACAAAACATTGTGGCCCATGGCACACATCACTGTTGTGGCACACACCAGCTTTGGTGGTGGCAAGTAGACCCAGAATGCTCCAAATTCACTTGCAGCTGGTGGAAAGTTTCAATGCCATCAAACACAGCATTTCTTCAGCAGGTCCTTGGAAAGGCAAAGCATGTGCCAAAATCCAGCATTTTGAGTAATTAGTAATAGTTTTGCTCTCAGGTGAGTAATGGTAACCACAGGCTCCAACAGCACCTGTGGACTCCAAGTAATCAGTGACCAAGCCATCACCTGGAAAGGAGACATTTCAGGGCACACTTTGACATTCCCAGGCAGCACTGGGGTGCCAAGATCTCAAGAAGGCCCCATGGGAGCACCTGCAGCAGGTGAGACCCCACAGCAGCACCCACCCAGAACCAGAGGGAGGCTTGCCCTGGGAGCTGGGAGCACCAGGAACACTGAGGGACATGGCAGTGACAGCTCTTTGTGCTGCTCCTTGGTAAGCCAGGGTTAAACTCAGCCAGGGGAGCACCAGGAAAAGCCCCCCCTCACCCACATGGGCTGGCACAGCCCTGAGCTCTGCTTCCTTAAGGAATTCAGTTGAGCAACCACATCAAACCCTCCTGGGAATGTCAGACATGCTCTGGAGAGGTCTGGGGGTCTCAGGTCTGGAGAGGCCCTGGGGTGGTACCAGATCTTGCACAGGACTCTGCCCAGAGCCCAGCTCTGGCACAGACACCATGAGGTGACACCATGGGGGACAGTGCTGCCAGGGTGCAGCCCTGCAGGTGCTACATGGACCCTCTGCAGGGAGTAGAGCTTGGGACCCTGGTTCAAACCACTGCGAAACAGCCCCATGCCCCCAAACCTGTCAGGGCTGACTCCCCTTGATGGGAATACGGGAAATAGGGTGGGTGGAGTGGGGATAGTGCATGAAAATTATCTTTTTTGCTCATTTGTTTGTCTCTCCCAGTGTGGGGATGGTCAACAACTGAACTGTAGTCCCTGCTGTGAGGGGTGAGTTTGGTTTGGGCACTGGATGGGCAGTGTCTGTGGCAGGGACTGCAGGAACATCCAGGGGCAATCCCTAACAGCTTCAGTGCTGCAGGACTGCTGGGGGGAAAGCCCCAAACTGGTGTAGGGACATTCTTAGGGTTCAGTGTTTATTAAAAATCTGTTTTCCCCCTGTATTTGTGAGGCCCCACCTCGAATGCTGGATAGAGTTTTGGGCCCCTCATGAAAGAAAGGCACCTCAAGTGCTGGAGCATGTCCAGAGAAGGGAATGGAGCTGGGGAAGGATCTGGAGCATCAGGAGGAGCTGGGAAAGGGGCTCAGCCTGGAGAAAAGGAGGCTCAGGGGGAACCTTGTGGCTCTGCACAACTCCTGACAAGAGGGGAGAGATGGGGGGAGTTTGGCCCTGCTCTCAGGGAACAGGGACAGGAGGAGAGGGAACAGTCTCAAGTTGCACTGGGGGCAGTTTAGATTGGATATTAGGAAAGATTTATTCGCCAAAAGGGTGGCCAGGCCCTGGCACAGGCTGCCCAGGGTAGTGCTGGAGTCACCATGGGGCATGGTTCAGTGGTGACCATGGCAGTGCTGGGATAATGGTTGGACTCGATATTAGAGGACTTTTCCCATCTGAACAATCCTCTGATTCTATGAAAATAAAAAACCTTCAAGCAGAAATTACATGCAAAATGTGGGGGATGATGAATTTTTCACTGGTATGAGGAGTTCTGAAGGGGAAAAAACAACAAAAAACAATGATATTTCTGCTTCCTCAGGCCTCCCTTCAGGAGCACAGGGATCCTGAGCTGGCTGCAGCAGCTTGGAAAGCAAAATGCTTTCTGTCTCCAAAAATAAAGTCAGCTTCCCCGTGACTTACAGCACATGAGGGAAACTTCCCCACCATTAATTGTCAGGGGCTGTGAGGTGAATTGAGCCCCAGCCCAGTTTCCCCATTTCCTGTGCACACACATTTGTCTCAGGCAGCCCCAGCAGTGGATTCAGCACTTTGTCTCTCACAGAGCACCAGCAACCTCTCCACGTGGGCTCTGCCCAGCAGCTGCTGCAATAAAGGACCTGCTGTGAGGGAATTGCAAACAGCCTGGTGTGTCAGTCCTTGCTTTAGGCCTGGCTCAAATCCCACGTGGATGGAACTGTGCCGCGTTGGCGTGGCACAGCCAGGCAGCCCCTGCCCTGAGCGCTCAGCACGGCGTGGGAGAGCACAGCAGAGCCAAGGCACAGCGAGCACAGCCCTGGGGCAGCTCTGCACCCCCCAGCCCAGCAGAGCTGAGCAGGGCCAAAGCAGGAGGGTTTTGAGGCTGCTGAACCTGATGGCTGAAGGCTGCCGTGGCAGCAGGCTGGGTACAGGTCTCGCAGGAACATCCTTCCAGGGAGCTGTGCCTTTGGGTTGTGTCTCATTCTCCAGCTGGGAATTGTTAGCTTCTGTGGCATTGCTCGGGGCTCCTGGCACCCCTTACGCCCCAGTGCCACCCTGGCTGCTGGCCCCCAGCTCTCCTGCACACCCCACATCCTGCACCCCCAGTCCTCCTGCACTGATCACACCCTGCACCCTCCAGTACCGCAGGACCTCTGCAACCCCAGCACCCCTGTGCCCTGCATCTCGCCCACCCAGGCCTGCCCACACTGCCTGCACCCCTCAAACACCTACACCACAGCACCATCAGCATCCCTGCAACCTGCACCCAAACCATCTCTGCACCATTACAGCCTGCACCTGAACCATCCCTGCATCCATGAGCCTGCACCTGAACCATCACTGCATCCTGCACCCCACTGCAGCCTGCACCCAAACCATCCCTGCCCCCTGCACCCACTGCAGCCTGCACCTGAACCTTCACTGCAGCCTGCACCCACTGCAGCCTGCACCCAAACCATTCCTGCCCCCTGCACCCACTGCAGCCTGCACCTGAACCATCACACAGACATCACCTGGGGAAAGTGAGGCCTGAGGCCAAGCACCAGCTCAAAGCACAGCCTCCAAAACCACTGAAGCAGTGAGTGGCCCACCACTGAGGAAAACAGGAGGTGGCTGAGGTCCCCTCTGTGCCCATGGAGGTCCCATCACAGCAGGGTGCACCTCCCTCAGGGCTGGAGCTCCAGGTCCCCCCTCAGCCACCAGCGTTCCCCGAGCCTCGGGAGCCAGAGTCCCTGCTGGGGCCTCGCCACCCCTGGTGTTACCTTGCCACACCCTCTTTTGGATGCCACCAGCCCTGGGCAAGAGCACCCATGGCCAGGGGCAGCTCCTGCCTTGGCCGCTGGCCAGGTGCTGTACCTATGGCAGGTGGCACCAGGGGGACAGGTGACCCCAGGGGGGCAGTGGAACTGCAGTGGGGCAGCCCCACGGGCTGGCTCGGTCCTGCTGTGTGTGCCAGGGGTCCCAGTGGCACTCCCAGGTGTGTGGGGGCTGGCGTGCAGGGGGGCTGGTACTGGTGCGGGATTGGGGTGTGCCCCGTGGCATGGCTGGAGGGGCTGGTGCCAGCCGTGCCAGGGCACTGCCAGGGGTGCAGGGAATGCACCTGCCGGTGCTGGGTGCAGGTGAACAGCACGGGGGGCACTGGGGCACAGGGGGGATGGAGGTGGGAGTGCTGGGTGCAGGTGAGCAGCACGGGGGGCAGCACGGGGGGCAGTGGGGGTGATGGA
>NW_024531599.1:1414103-1499239 GCF_017590135.1 Pyrgilauda ruficollis
GGCGGGCACGAGGTGAAGGGGCGCGGGGAGCACGGGGGGGCGGGCTGGGGGGATACTGGGGGTGCAGGGGAACTGGGGTACAGGTGTGTCGGGGCGGGCTCGGGGGGGGGTGCAGGGCTGAGGGGTGCAGCGGTACGAAGGTGCACCCCCCTCCCTCAGGCCGTACTGTGACCTGAGGAGCCCTGGATTACCGAGGGTCGGGGATGCCGGCAGTGACCAGGGCAGGGCTGTGGGATATTCCGTGCTGTCCGCCTGTCCGGCCTGTCCGCGCTGTCCCGGGGACCCGGCCGCTCGGTGCGCGCTGCCGCGGCTCCTCCGGGCCGGCAGGGGGCGCGGCAGCGGGGCGGGGGAGGCGGCGCGCGGGCCCCACCCGGTGCGGCAGCAGGGCCCGCGGCGCGCGGACAATACCGGCGGCGGCTCGGCCTCCATCGGCTCCGCTCGGCACCGCTCGGCCTCGATCGGCTCCACCCCGACTAGCCCCGCCCCGACTCGGCCTCGCTCGGCTCCACTCGGCCTCGCTCGGCCCTGCCCGGCCCGGCCGCGCTCGGCTCGGCTCGGCCCCGCTCGGCTCGGCCCGGCCCGGCGCGGCTCCGCTTTGCTCGGCCCGGCCCGGCTCGGCTCGGCTCCGCTCGGCTCAACTCGGCCCCGCTCAGCGCGGCCCGGCCCGGCCGGCATCATGCTGGCGCTCTTCAACAAGCTGCTGGACTGGTTCCGGGCGCTGTTCTGGAAGGAGGAGATGGAGCTGACCCTGGTGGGGCTGCAGTACTCGGGCAAGACCACCTTCGTCAACGTTATCGCGGTGAGCCCGGGGACGCCCGCATCGCCCCATCCCCGAGGGGTCACGTGCCCACCCAGGGCTTCACCCTTGGACCCCCCATTGCACCTCATTGTACCCCCGTTGTGCCCCATTGCATCCCAATTGCACCCCCATTGTACCCCATTGCATCCCAATTGCATCCCCATTGCACCCCATTGCACCCCAATTGCATTCCAATTGCATCCCCATTGCACCCCCATTGCATCCCGTTGCGCCCCCACTGCGTGTCCCCATTGCACCCCTGGGTATTTCTCTGAACGTCTCCGCCCTGTCGCACCCCAGCCTGAAAATGCCTTTGGGGAGGGGGTGCGGGCTGGGGTGCGGGATGCAGCAGTGGGGTGCAGTGTGCGCACAGTGTGGGATACAGGCTGCAGGGTGGGGTACAGTGTGGGGTGCAGGGTGCAGGCCCGGAGCAGCCCAGGCAAACCGCAGCGTTCTCTCCCCGCATCCCGGGAGCTGAGGGGATGCTCGGGGCCGCAGCCGGAGCAGGCCCCGGGGCAGGAGCTGCGGCCGTGGGCAGCGGCCGGTGCCGGTGCCCGGGCCGGGCAGGGCCCGGGGCACTGCGGGAGCTCCGCTCTCGGACCCGTAGCAGCGGGCGCTTTGTCATCGTCGCTGCCTCCCCGGGACGCGCAGGTGGGGCCTCAGGACGGCCCCGCCGGGCTCGGTGCCCCCGGGGTTCCTTGCCTGGGGGCCGGTGTGAAGGTGTTTGCCTGGCGACCTTCCTCGGGAAGCACGAGGTGCTTCACCACGGCAGCGTGCTGTGGGTGCCGGCTGCTCCTGCAGCAGCACCCGGGCGGGGCAGGGCAGCGACAGCCGCCTCGGGCCCCTCCAGCCCCGGCCTGCCCCCGGCCGCGCTGCCTCCTCCACTCCGCGGGGTCCCTGCATCCAGCCGCGGATCAGGAGCTGCGTGTCCTGGATCCCGACGCCCAGGGCGTGGCTTCACCCGTGGGGATGCTCGGCAGTCTCCCCCCTGGCTTTTTGGGTTGTTCTCGGCCTCTCAATAGTGATGGTGCAAGGTGGGAGGATGCTGAAGGGTGGCTTTGGGCTGTTGCCCCCCGAGGGTTTCGTGGAGGGAGGTGGATGCAGGTCTGCCCTGGTTCCCCCATTGCCCCCGGGTTGCTCTGAAGTGGGTGCCTGCCATGGCTCAAAGCAGAGCAGGTTGTTGGTGCTTGCTCAGGGTGCTAGAAGCTGCTGGGCTGTCAGAGGGACTCATATGGAGGCTTCATTGCACTGGAGCCATGCTCTTTGGGAGGTGCTGAGGGACAAAAATGTCCTTCCTGAAGTGTCTAGGGGCAGAGAGAGGACAACCCAAAATGCTTTTCATCCTGGAGATAATGGCATTTCTGCTCTCAAGCTGTTTTGCTGGAAGTCACTTCTCAGTGCTCCAGTCTCCTGCTGGTTCCCCCCGTAAACCAACATCAGTGTCTGGGGACAGGGAGCATTTTGGCTTTGGGGCAGTGACTCTGAGCGCCAGTCCTGTTTTTGAGAGACCTCTCCCTGCCATTTGCATGTTTAATAGTCAATTTTTGCAATCCCATGCCAGGGTGGGATGTGGTGGTGCCACGTGTGGGCAGTTCCTGCTCTTGGTCTGCTGGGTGCTGCTGCCTGTTAAGAGCACCCAGGCTCCCTTAAAAATGGCAGAGTAATTTAGTGTTGGTTTTAATCACCCAGTTAAGCTGTGAAGGGTGATGAAGCTTTATCCCAGACCTGCTGCACTGTTCTGCCTGCGCAGGGCTGGAAACCCCAAGGGTTGGTGTTCCTTGGTTCCCTGTTCCCCACATGTCTCCTGCTCTCCCAGCCGCATCTGGAGCAGACCGGGCTCAGTGTGGGCTTTGTGGCGTTTGCTTCTGTGAGTAAATACTTTGTAGCTGGCACTTTAACTGTGGGCAGGACCCCACTGGCAAGACCCATGCCCTGGGAATTTCTCTGCTTGGCCAGAATTGCTGGTGTAGGGAAAAGGGACTTAGAGGAATTACAGCAGCTCTTGAGGTGGCTGAAGTTGGCACCACGGCCTGCTGGTCTGTCAGGTCTGTTGTGGGGTGTTTGAGACCCTCACATGTCAGTTTGGCTCAGGATGCTGAGTTTGACCTCTCATGTTATTTGAAAAATTCAAGTTTTGTGGCAGATGCACACAAAAAGGGGCACCAACTTTTGAGAAGACATCCTGGAAAGAAGAACTTGTTGGGCACAGTGAAATAGAAGCATGGCACAGAAAATGCCAGCTCGACAGGAACTGCCTGAGAAGGTCTGGAGGTGCCTGGCTTTAGAGTGTTGCAGTAGGGTTGTTGGAAGGGGAAATAGCTGTGATTTGAGCTTTGTGGGGGGATAAAACCTGAACTGAAGAAGTGTGGGATTTTGGAGTGTTGGAGAGATGTCTCAAGAAGCCTTTCTGGGACCGGAGCTGCTCTGGGGGGTTGGCACCATCCTTTTCTTGCAGGATTTGTAGCTGCACCTGACTGAGAAGTGGGCTCTGGTTCCCTGGAAGGTGGGTGGCTCCCTCCAGCAGCCAGGCTGTGCTTGTGCCAGGCAAGGGCTTTGCTGAAGGCAGCTGTGATCAGGATGACTCCTGGGTCACCTGCCTGGGGTGGGAACTTTGATTTTCCTGGACTTATTTTTTCTTTTCCTAGCTGTTGATAGCTGAGGTTTGAAGTCTTTCCTTCAAGGAGAAATGAAAAGTGTAGATACACACTTGGTCTTGACTTAACCTGAAGCTAGTGGGCTTCTAGCTGCCTTTTCTCCAGTCTGGTGGTGCCATGGATGACTCAAGGGTGTTGAGAGCTCCTGAGCAGGTGCTGCGGCCCAAAACCTGTCAGTGCAGGCTGTGGTTAGAACAAGAGAGCGTTGCTGCTTTTTAACATCATATACTTCTACCTGTGCTAGAGCCTTCCAAGAGAGTGAAGGCACAAGTGCCAGGGTGTTGGACATGTGGTGGGAGCTCTGGAGCACCATCCTGTGCTCCAGCCCTGCCTGGAAAGTGATTGAGACCAGTGCTGCAGGAGGAAGCATGGAGCTCCTGGAGCTAGTTCAGTGGAGGCTGTGAAGATGCTGACAGGACTGGAGCATGTCTCTGATGAGGACAGGCTGAGGGAGCTGAGGTTGTTGAGCCAAACAGACAAAAAGAGGTGGCTGAGAGGGGCCCTCATCAGTGTCTGTCAGTGTCTGCAGGAAGGGCTCAGAGGATGCACCAGGCTCTGCTCTCTGGGACCCAGCAATGGAGCAAGAGGAATGGACAGGAGCTGATGCCCAGGAAGTTCCACCTGGACAAGAGGCAGAACTTCTTCCCTGTGCACTGAACAGGCTGCCCAGAGAGGGTGAGGAGTCCCCCTCCCTGGAGACATTCCAGAGCTGTCTGGGAGTAATGCTGTGCCATGTGCTCTGGGGTGATCCTGGTTGAGCAGAAGGGTTGGATCAGGTGACCCACTGTGGTCCTTCCAGCCTGACCCATCCTGTGGAACCACAGCAGCCTCGTGTTTGGCACCAGGTGGGATGGATGGTGGGGCAGGTGGCCAGCTCTCCAGCAGGGCTGCCGGGGAGGCATGGGCTGGGAGTGGCTCAGAGGACTGCAGAGCTCAGCCCCTGCTCCACCCCTCCTCAGAGGGATGCTGACCCCTTGGCCAGCCAGCTGACCCATCTGGGCAGGATGTGCCCTGGATGAAGCTGGGAGGGAACATGCAGCTCCAGGTCTGCAAGGTCCCCAGGGTTTGCTGGGGAGGTAGAGCAGAGAGGTGCTGAGGAAGTAGCAGGGAGATGTTGTTCTGATGTATTTGCACCGGTCTGTCTTGATACCCACCTTTCCCAGGAACTCTGGGTGTGCCCCCTGAGTGGGGTCTGGCAGGGCCAGCGTGGGTGGGAGGTGGCTGTGGGTTCTCATTCTGCCTCCAGATGCGCACCTGGGCCCTCCACAGGTGTGTCTTTGCTCCTTAGCTTCATGCAGAAGGTGTCAGGTTTTCTGGGGGGCTTCTCCATATTCCTGGAAGAGGAGGAGAATCTGGCTGAGGCATGGTCTTGTCTTGCAAGCTCTGTCAACATGAGCCAAGAAAAATGGACAGTGTGGATTTCCTGAGATAGGATCCCAGAGTGGTTTGGGTTTGAAGGGACCTTTAAAGATCACCTTGTCCAACATTGGCATGCACATACCTTCCACTAGACTGGTTTGCTCCAAGCCCCATCCAGCCTGACTTTGAACATTCCAGGGATGGGGCAGCCACAGCTTCTCTGGGTAACCTGTGCCAGGGCCTCACCTCTCACATCATAAAACATTTCTTTTTTATATTGTTTATATATAAGTGTCCCTCCATGTTAGAGCTTGGACAGGGTTTGGCAGGGACTCAAGTGCCGCATGGCAGGAGATGCCTGCAGGAGTGCCAGGCTGGGCAGTTTTGGGGATGGTCCAGGCAGTGGTGGGAGACACCCAACCCGAGGTGCTTTGGGCTCCTGCCTCTGTCCTACAAAGGGCCATACTCTGATGGAAACACAACTGCAGAGACCCAGGGCTGGGCTTCCAGCACTGCCATCTCTGCCCTCGGGGGAGCAGGGCTGCAGAACAGCCAGCACTGATGTATCTAGAGCAGGTCACATCAGTTTGGTGTCGTCCTGTGCTGGCACAGGGTGACAGCCACCTGGCCACAGTGAGGAGCAGGGCCTGGCAACCTCAGCCCTGTGTGCCGCTCACCAGAGCAGGGGGAGGCTGAGGTGGCTTCTCTGCATGTGCCAGCAAGCCAAGGCCTGGGCCAGGGGTGATGGCTGAAGTGGCAGCTGATGTGGTGTCCATGTGCATGTGTCAGGATGGGCTCAGCATGAGCTGGGGGCTCTGCTTGCCCTGGCAAAAGCTGAATTCTGGCCACCTCTCCCAGTGACCCACCTGGAAAGTTTTGGGGCAGGGCACCAAGGCAGAGTGGTTTGAGCAGGGCAGTGGGTGACCCTGGCAAAACCAGCAATGAACTAGAGTCTGTAAAGACCTGATCTGCCATTTGTGGCCACAAAATCCATCTTGCCTGCAACAATTTTGTGCTTCCCAGTGGAACTGGGTTGGACTCAATGATCTTGAAGGTCTCTTCCAACCTAGTGATTCTGTGAACTCTGTGAATTCCATTCTTAAGCAATTGGTGTGGCTTGGCATCGTCTTCAGGGTGAGCATAGGTGCTATGCCCATTTCATAACCAAAATTTGGGGGAAGAGTGTGTCCAGTGAAGCTTTTGCTGGTCTCCATCTGGGTGCCCCCTGCTTTCCTGGCAGTGGAGCTGCGGATGGCTGGACCCTGCAAGGTGTTGAAAATATGTTGAAGGCATCAGCATCAGGGATAGTTGGAGAGGGAAGAGGAAATCTGTGTTTCCACCACTGAGAGTTGCTTTCAGAGAGCAGCAGATGCAGGATGAGCTGATAGAGGAGGAGCATGTGCAAGATGCTTCTGTGGGTGCTGGGACAGCAGGGAGCACGTGGGAGCCATGCTGGAGCACAGTGCCTTGCATTCCCTGCTCAGCCTGTTTTGGACAGCTCAAGCAGTTTTATTTTGGCCCCTTGGCCTGGACAGACTGGAGGCAGGTGCTGCAGTGGGAGAGGGATTTGGGGCAGGGAGCAAGGCTGTGGTCACTCACACAGACATGCTCTGTCCCACCCGTGGAGGAAAGAAGAGGTGACTCCTGGCTCCTGCAGCTCACCCCCTCCTGGAAGAAGCTTCTGTCACATGGGAACCTTATCTTGTATGGCTTTTGCACAGCCAGCAGATCCCACGATGTGGTCTGGAATCCCTGAGGACAGAGCCTGCAGCTTCCAAGAGCTCTTCAGCAAATGCTCTCTGTGCCCACTGATCAAAGCCTGAGAATTCCTTTGTTTCATAGAGCTCAGTTGTGTGTTGAACTCAGTCCATAGGAGATATCCCCTGTGGATCCCTGCCTGCTTCCCCTCCTCTCCCCATGCCCTTCCTCACAGTTCTTTCTGGGTGCAGCATGGCCTGAACACCCCTTGGCTGCTGCCTTTTGCTGCTGAATACAAAAGGGATGTGAAAAAGGGAAGCAGGGTCTATTGCAGAGCCTTTGGAAGAGGTCAGGAAAACCCTGGGGACTTGCTGGTGTGGTGCATCTGGAGGAGCCACAGGCTCAACCAGACACAAAAATATGTTTATGACAAAACAGCATAAACTGACTTCCTGTTTTGAGGTTTGTGTTAACTAAGAGAAAAGCCCTCAAGAAACTGAGGATTTTAAGGCCATAAAGACCTGCTAGGATGAGTTTGGCCATGGTTGGTGGTTCTTGCAGGTTTCTGGCACTGATGGCTGAAACCCCAAGGCTGCACTACCCTCGTCAGACATTCTGCCCTGCTGGCTCCTCAGCACTCCCCAGCATGGCCTCCCCCCAGGACGCATTTATGGGCCATAAGAGTGGTTTGAGTGCCAGGGATGCTGCTGGAGGTGAAGGCTGTGCCAGCTCCTGTCTTCTGCCCCAGAGCTGCCACATCCCTGCTGGGACTGCCTGTGATGTCCCTCTGTGCTGCTGCACCTGGGCCTGTCCTGAAGCCTTGGGATTTGAGCAGCACTGGGGTGGGCTTTGCCAGACTGTTAGAGATGAGTGATGGGAATGGGATGGTGGCTCTCACAATGAAGGGTGAACAGTATGTGTGTGTGTTGAGAGAAGTTTTGTAGATGTGGAGTTGTGTTACTGTGATGTGTCCCCCCCTCATTGTCATCATGGGCTGGCCTTGGTACTCGGGGCATTTGGGAGGGTTGGCTCATTACTGTGGCAACACCTGAGCTCCACGCAAGGTGTGAGAAAGTGATCTACCCCCCTGGACAGCAGGGAAGGGGTTAACTGACAGGACTTTAAGGGGGTCTAGAGGTATAAAAAGCCGAGCATCCATTTTGAAGATGAGCGTGTGGCTGGTAGTCACGGGGGCTCCCAGTGCTGTAATTTTTCCTTATTTAGTCCTTTTGTTGTATTTTTGTTAATGTTTAATAAACCTTTAAAATTTTAAAAGTGAGGGTCATTTCTCACAAGACCCCTTGGGGCGGTGCTGTACACGTGGTTCATGAGCCAGCATCAGCAGAGGGATGGCTCCTGCTCACTGCTCCACAAGCCTGACCAGCAGGGCTGGGCTGCTGCAGCCCCGCAGGGATCTCATGCATCTGATGCATAAACTCAAAGACATTGGAGCAGCTCTGGGGAGAGGAGGGGGGCCCTCTGTGATCCCCAAGTCACCCAGCACAGGCAGGATGCAGAACTGGAGAAGCAGTGCAGACAGCTCTTGCCTGAAAGCAGAAGTCAGTCTGGTTTGGGCTGGGCCATAAGTGATCCAAAGCACGAAGCATGCTGGTGCCCCCAGGACTTGCATCTGGGAAGGAGCTGGAGCAGGAGGTGGCTCCCTGGCTGGGGAGCCCAGCCTGAAACCCTGGGGGTCCTTCCAGGGCTGCCTCACCAGAGGTCACTGCAGAGGAGCAAGGTCTCAGCCTCCTCCACAAAGGGCTTGAGAGTGCTGGGATGGGCAGTGCCCCAGCCCACCGGGACAACAGCGTGTGCAGGGCTGAGGGTGGCAGCTGGCTGCAGGGTTGGGGGCTGCACTGGGGTACCCAGGGTACCTGTGCCCATTGCAGCAGCCACAGTGTCATGGTTTAGGAATGTATTCCCCAGTTTAGTGCTCCCACTGGTGTTGGGTGTTGGCTGCCTCTTGCTTCCCCTTCCCCCTCCAACTGGAAGCACAAAAGGCAAAGATGATGGGTTGAGATAAGAGCAATTTACTAGGAACAGCAACACTACTAATAACAAAAGTGTACAAAGAGAGGGTGATTTACATGCAAAATGCTCACAAGCCCAGCACAACGACACAATGGCTTCCCTCTGCCCACCAGGCTTTCTCCCAGCTGTAAAAGAACAACATTCCCATAGTCCTAGTGGCACCGTGTCTGCTGGGCTCTGTGCTCCTGGCATGGACCTGCAGGAGGGTTGCACCGTGCCCAGGGCAGGGCTGGCAGAGCCCTTGGGGTTATCCCAGGCTGTCAGCCTTGCTGCCTTGCCAGGGCAGGCTGGCCCCATTCCTCTACCTCCTAACGCTGTCTCACCTTGTTCCTTGCAGTCAGGACAGTTCAATGAGGACATGATCCCTACAGTGGGTTTCAACATGAGGAAGATCACCAAAGGGAATGTTACCATAAAGGTAAGATGCAGTTGTTACTTGGAATGAAAGGTGAAGGTGAGGGAGATAGGTGGCTCTTCTGCTGAAGGTGGAAGAATTCCAGGGATCCCAGCTGCAGCTCACAGAACAGAAGCATAGCAGCATTAGGGTGGAAAGTCCCTTTAAGATCAAGTCCAACCAGGAGTGACGTGTTCACCACTAAACCATGTGTCCAAATGCCACATCCACGTGTTTTGTTAACATTTCCAGGGATTGTGATTCCACCACCTGGAAGTGAAAGATTTGCCCTGTTAGGGTTTTGCAGGTACCCACCAGACGAGGTGGTGGGAAGGGCTGTAGGAGATCCAGACTTGTGCAATGAGAGCCAGTCTGGGCTGCAAAGCTGGAGGTTAGGGTTAGAGCTGCAAAGCTGGAGGTTAGGGTTAGAGCTGCAATTGCTGGTGGGGATTTATGGATGTGGTCACCTTGTTGAGGGTGGTCAGGTCATGGCTTGCAGTGGTGGTCTCTGCCTTGGGAGCAGAGGAAGGGAAGGGTTCTACCTGGATTTTTCAAGGGCTCGGGGTTTTACTGGGAAACAGCTGTTGACAGGCTTGAAAAGCTGGCTGTGGGATCTCTGACTGATGCAGGAACACTTGGGAGTGTGCTGATTGTTCTTAAATGGGAAATGGCCTCAGGAAAATGGCAAGAGGTGTGATGGGCATGGGGAGGAGCACCCAGCTTGGGCCAGGGGTCCCTCTGTGCCAGCAGAGGCACACACAGGGGGATTCAGCATCCTCCAGCTCCCCTTCCTGAGGTTTCTCCCTTCTTTATCAAGTCTGGAGCCTCCTCCTGAGGTCTGAGCTGAAGAGGAGAGGATGGGGGTGGGTTTGGTGTATGGCCAGAATGCCCCAGGTGGCCACATGTGGGAGGCAGGGTGTCAGGCAGGAGTGTGGGGTGCTGGGCACGGTGCCAGGGTAACGCTGCCATCTCCTGTCACAGCTCTGGGACATCGGGGGACAGCCGCGGTTCCGCAGCATGTGGGAGCGATACTGCCGTGGAGTGAGTGCCATCGTGTGAGTATCCCAGAGCCCTGCTGCCACCCCCTGCTGCTGCTGCTGCTGCTGAGCCTTGCCAGGGGAGGGGGGCATCACCTGGGGTGATGGGGTGCCTTTGCTGCCCGAGCTGGACACCCGTGTCAGGAGCTGGAATCACTGAATCATCATGGAGTCATGAAGGTTGGAAAAGGCCTCTAAGATCATTAAGTCCAACCATTAACCCAACAACCACCATATTCACCACTAGACTATGTCCCCAGATGGTTGAACGCCTCCAGGGGTGGTGACTCTACCACTGCCCTGAGCAACCTGGCCACCCTTCTAGGGAAGAAATTTTCCCTAATATCCCACCTAAACCTCCCCTGGTCCAACTGGAGGCCGTTTCTTCTGGTCCTGTTGCTTGTTTCCTGGGAGGAGAGCCCGACCCCCACCTTGCTTCACCCTCCTATGAGGGAATTGGAGAGACCAATAAGGTCCCCCCTGAGCCTCCTTATTTCCAGACAGTTCCCCAGGGGACTGATGTCTACATATTCCTTGTGTCTCTGGCTTGCTGGTGGGGATTTATGGATGTGGTCACCTTGTTGAGGGTGGTCAGGTCATGGCTTGCAGTGGTGGTCTCTGCCTTGGGAGCAGAGGAAGGGAAGGGTTCTACCTGGATTTTTCAAGGGCTCGGGGTTTTACTGGGAAACAGCTGTTGACAGGCTTGAAAAGCTGGCTGTGGGATCTCTGACTGATGCAGGAACACTTGGGAGTGTGCTGATTGTTCTTAAATGGGAAATGGCCTCAGGAAAATGGCAAGAGGTGTGATGGGCATGGGGAGGAGCACCCAGCTTGGGCCAGGGGTCCCTCTGTGCCAGCAGAGGCACACACAGGGGGATTCAGCATCCTCCAGCTCCCCTTCCTGAGGTTTCTCCCTTCTTTATCAAGTCTGGAGCCTCCTCCTGAGGTCTGAGCTGAAGAGGAGAGGATGGGGGTGGGTTTGGTGTATGGCCAGAATGCCCCAGGTGGCCACATGTGGGAGGCAGGGTGTCAGGCAGGAGTGTGGGGTGCTGGGCACGGTGCCAGGGTAACGCTGCCATCTCCTGTCACAGCTCTGGGACATCGGGGGACAGCCGCGGTTCCGCAGCATGTGGGAGCGATACTGCCGTGGAGTGAGTGCCATCGTGTGAGTATCCCAGAGCCCTGCTGCCACCCCCTGCTGCTGCTGCTGCTGCTGAGCCTTGCCAGGGGAGGGGGGCATCACCTGGGGTGATGGGGTGCCTTTGCTGCCCGAGCTGGACACCCCTGTCAGGAGCTGGAATCACTGAATCATCATGGAGTCATGAAGGTTGGAAAAGGCCTCTAAGATCATTAAGTCCAACCATTAACCCAACAACCACCATATTCACCACTAGACTATGTCCCCAGATGGTTGAACGCCTCCAGGGGTGGTGACTCTACCACTGCCCTGAGCAACCTGTGTCAGGGCCTGGCCACCCTTCTAGGGAAGAAATTTTCCCTAATATCCCACCTAAACCTCCCCTGGTCCAACTGGAGGCCGTTTCTTCTGGTCCTGTTGCTTGTTTCCTGGGAGGAGAGCCCGACCCCCACCTGGCTTCACCCTCCTACGAGGGAATTGGAGAGACCACTAAGGTCCCCCCGAGCCTCCTTATTTCCAGATAGTTCCCCAGGGGACTGATGTCTACATGGGCTTTGAGCAAAGGACAGCCAGGTCCCTCCAGCTGTGCCAGACCCTCCTGTTCCCTTCCAGCATCCCTCAGTCCAGCTCTGTTCCTCAGATCTCACCCTTCCAGGCTCCATGCATCCTCTGTGCTGGCTGCTCACCGCAGGGGCTGAGCACACCCGGTCATGGAGCTCAGCCCTTCCCACAGGAGAGGCTGGTTTCCAGGTCAGGATGTTTATGTGCTGCCAGATAAATCTTGTGCTGAGAGCAGGAGTCTCACCCGCTACTGACTCAGCAAATCTGAGTGTCCCTGGGTGTCCCCTGCTTGCAAACAGTGCAGGAAAAGCAATCCCAGGGAGTCCAGGCTGGGGTGAGCATGGCCAGGCACTCATGGGAAGCAGCTTGCCTATTCCAAAGGACAAATACTGATCTTAGGACACCATGCTGGGGTTACTTAAACCCAGTCAGAAAATAAGATTTATGGGATCTTTCCCAAGTGGCCATCCCCTGAGATTTGGAGGGATGCTTTCTGTGCTACCCTTCCCAACTCTAAGCCTTGGCAGGTGAGGAGTGTGGTACTGCTGGTTCTGCATGTTGGGACATGGCCTTGGACCTGCAGGAGTATTTTTATTACACTTTTTATTATAATGAGCTTTGCTGGAAATGACAGAATCTCTGTCCTTTCACTCCTTTTGCTGCCTCCTTCCATAATATCATAATTTTGGCCCATGTGGTTGTCAGGAAACAAAAGGACCTGTCAGCATCCAGGTCACACTCCAGTCTGCCCTCGTCACATCGAGCTGTGTCAGGTCCCTTTCCCTTTGCTCTCAGCTCTCCCCCATGCCCAACATGCCAAGGGCTGGGGCAGTCCCTGGGGGTGTTTTTCCCTCTTAGCACAGCATTCCCATTTTCCTGTGTTAAGCACTTTAGTAGTTAGTAGCTCTTTTCCCATTTTTAAATAACTCCCCAAAGCCTGATGAGCCCGTGTTTCTCACCCTCTCACAGTTTCTTGATCTTTGAAATCAAGGCTGCTTTGGTCGGTTCCTCACCCAAGTTTTGACTTCACTGACATTATTTGCAGGATAGAAGTTGGCCTTTAAGAACAAAATCCTTTCCCAAATCTCCCCTTCAGCTCAGAGAAGCATTGGTGGCCACCAGCTTCACATCCACATGCTCCATGGCCCCTCCCAAGACTATCCCATCAATGGGATGGGGAGGTCCTTCCCCTTGGGTCATGTCACCTCTGCATCCTCAGCTTCTCCTGCCTTCTCTGCTTCTCCTGTGTGTTTACATGGAGCTGCCATGTGCACGTTGTTGGAGACAATGTGTGTTCTGCAGCTTCTCCTGCCTGGCCTTCCCTCACCCAGCCTGTCGCTGCTGTCAGCAGGGAGACACCTGCAGAGACAAGGATGAGGTGGTCCCCTGCTCCCCTGGGAGACATGAGGGGCTCTCAGCTCCACAGCCATCCTTGGGAAGGGGTGGAAGGATCCTGTTATCAACCCCCTGCACGTGCTGGCCCAGTTCCCAGTGGGGGCAGTGAGCTGCCATGGGAGGAGGTTTGGGGGTGGCATGGACCTCAGCACAGCACGAGACCATGGAGACCTGGGCACCTGTGCTCAGGGCTGTCCCTTCCCTTGCAGGTACATGGTGGATGCTGCTGACCAGGAGAAGATAGAGGCCTCTAAGAACGAGCTGCACAACCTGCTTGACAAGCCACAGCTGCAGGGCATCCCGGTGAGCTGGTGCCTCAGTCGTGGTCCCCAGGCTGGGCACTGCCAGGGCTTGCAGAGCAGATTCAGGGAGAGACTCCCCTTCCTTGGAGGCATCACTTCCCTGCTGCACTCCTGGGGGAGGCAGCTGGGGCAGTGACACTTCTAGGTCAGAAATGGGCCAAGCAACACAGAGGGACCTTTAGGGCAGAGAGCACAGACCAGGCCCCCTGGGTGAAATCTGTCCTCTCACATGGATTTGCACCTGATTTGTGGCGTGACAGGAAGGTGCTGTCTCCTGTGAGAGGGGCTGCTGGGCTGTGACATCTGCAGGAGGTGGGACATGGGGCTGGAACATGTGCAGGAGGTGGCACGTGTCACAGGTATGCTGTACCTGTGGGGTGGGCTGTTCACCAGCCATCCCAAATCAGCATCCTTTGAAAGGAGCTAACTGAAGATCTTGCCACGGATCCCCAGTGCCCACTGCCAGCTAAATGAAGCTGCTGACATACCAGGCTGCAGTTGCAGGCCTCTGAAGGCTCTCTCCTGAGAACAAGGCTGCTGATTGGAACCGGGGTGGGGGAGATGCTCATCCTGTGCTGCTGCAGGGCCCGGCCCAGTGCAGCAGCCCAGGCTCGGCGCCGCCCTGTCAGGTGACAGTCACATGGATGCTCCGGGGGGACAAAGCAGTCCTGCCGGGAGAGAGTCCTGCTGGCACAAGCAGCTGATCCTGCTTTGGGCCGGCTGCCTGCACAGTGGGTTCTGCCCAGCATCTCGAGCTTGCTCCTGCTGGATAGAGTCAGTGCTAGCCATTTCACTGGACTTCTTGCTCAGAGACAGTGAGAGGCTCCTGGGAGGATGTCCCGAGTGGCACAGCAGATGCTGGTGCCCTCCAGAGAGGATGAGCTGTGGGGCCATGCCCACCCTGGGAGCAGGGGATGCACAGGAGATGCTGTGTACGCTAATTAAGGCAGTTAATTGAAGTGTTCTGCCTCCTGAGTGCTGCTGAAGGGGGTTTCTGTCTGGGACATCCTAGGGGAGTAGCCAGGGCTATCTGGTCTCACAAGCAGGCTCTGCTTCTGAGTGGCAGGAGCAGGTTCCTGCCTGGTCTGGTGGCCAGGTGCTTCAGGTGTCCCCTGTCCTGCCCTGCAGGTCCTCGTCCTGGGGAACAAGCGGGACCTGCCCGGTGCCTTGGATGAGAAGGAGCTCATTGAGAAGATGTAAGTGTGCCAGTGTCCCCCTGAGGCACAGGGGTGTGACACAGTGTGCCAGTGTCCCCCTGAGGCACAGGGGTGTGACACGGTGTGCCAGTGTCACCCTGGGGTGCAGGGGTCTGACACAGTGTGACCCCTGGGGCACAGGGGGTGTGACACAATGTGCCAGTGTCCCCCTGGGGCACAGGGGTGTGACGCAGTGTGACCCCTGGGCACAGGGGTGTGACACTGTGACCCCAGGCACAGGGAGTGTGACACAGTGACCCCTCCCTGTTCTGCCATGTCCCCCCCAGCACGGTTGCCCATCTGGGGTGGCACTGTGGGCCTGGGGTGGCTGGCAGAGACGAGTGGCTGAGGATGTCTGAGGTGACGCCTTGTGGAGACACAGAGGAGCTGGAGCCACCAGTGCCAGGGCTGGGTCCCACGTGCCACATGGTGGCGTGGGGGCCCGGCACAGCGTGGCACTGGCTGCTGGAGCTGGTCTGCCCCAGATACCGCCCTGGACAGTGGGACTGGGCTCCTCCACAGGGGGAGCCTGGATGCTGCACTGACTCACAGCATTTCCTCCCCTTCAGCCACTTCTCAGAGCACCGCTGCACCGTGGGCACCTGTGCAGCTCCCATGCTGCCAGCCCTGTGCCACTCCCAAAACCTCCCTGCACCATCTGGCTGCAGGGCTGGGGGGACCTATGGAATTTGGTGGCCAGGGTCTCCCTGGGATCAGGTCCCTCCTGCCCTGTCACATAGCCCCCGCTCCCATACCACCCCTGCCCCTCAGGCGTGGAGCCATGCTGCCCTCTCCTGACCCACACACAGCTCCTGGGGAGCTGCTGCCCCTCCACTGTGCCCTGTCTCAGAGACAGAGGCCAGAGAGACCCTTCAGGAGCTGCCTGGGGGTGTCTGCCATGGCCACCCCACACAGCTCAGAGTGTGCAGCCAGACTTGCTCCCTTCCCACAGGAACCTCTCTGCCATCCAGGACCGAGAGATCTGTTGCTACTCCATCTCCTGCAAAGAAAAGGACAACATTGGTGAGTGCTGTGGGCTGGGGTCATGGGGGGCGTGTTTGCCCAGGAACAGGGGGAGGTGACAGCCAGGGACAGAGGCTCTAAGTGTCCCCTTGCCTCTGCAGACATCACCCTACAGTGGCTTATCCAGCACTCGAAGTCCAGGCGAAGCTGAGGTCCCGCGGGCCTGGCTCGGATTGGGAAGATGCCATTGTCCAAGCCCATGCCCCTCTCTCCTGCTCTGTCCCTCCAGCTCTCTCTCTAGATGGGTATTTTTAGGGGACCCCAGACTCTGCTGACATTGGGGCAGAGTCCTTGTTTTTATTGTAAAGAAGATGTCCGACTGCCCTCCTCTCCCCCTTCCTCTCCTCCCCCCTTCCTCCATTTTGGCACTGTTCTGTTGTTGTCTGTGTATACAGTATATATATATGTATATATATTTTAATTTTTTAATTTAAGGGATAGTGCTGTTATTAAATTGGGCCCTGTGAGCAGTAGGAAAGCTGGGGCTCCCCAAGGCCAGCCAAGGGTCAGTGTTGGGAGGAGGAGGAGGGTGGTAGCAGAAGGCAGCCCGTGGGGATGGGGCTGTGCCAGCTGCAGGCATGTCCCCTGGGGCTCCCTTTTCCCTTCTCTGGGTGTCCTGCTGCTGCCTCCAGGCAGAGACCACCCTAGGGGTGTTGGGGGGTGCCCACCTTGCCCTGCTTGCCTCAGGTTTGGGGGGTGGGGGGGACGTGTCAATGCCACCTGCAGGCTCCTCACCCCTCCGGGGGACAGGGACTCGCCACAAGCCACTGCCATCAGCCTCCCCCTACTGCCTCCACTTCCCCAGCCTCTCTTTGGGGTCGAGGGCTACTTGTCCCCCTGCCCCATGAGTCCCCTGCTCTTGTGCCTGGCCAAATCCTGCCCACTGCCCAGCCTGGCTGCTCGGGGATGATCTGGGGCATTGGTACCAGTGCTGGGGGCCCAGCAATGCCAGCAGCCCCTGGGGGAGCTGGGGCTGGCACCTGCCTCCCACCTGTCTGTCCCAGGCTGCCTCTCAGGAGAGCTGTGCTGGCTCCCCACGTGCCAAGTGGCATCACCTGTGCCCGGCTGGGGCTGCTGGCTCTGCCCTGGCCAGGGACATCCCTTGGGATGCCAGAGAAGGAGGGACACGTGGAGGCACCTGGAGACATGCTCAGAAATATCTGTGCACCCTCAGTGCTGCTCACCAGACCCAGGGGTGTGTGCTGTGCCTGCTCCCCATGTCCTGCTCCCCATGTCCTGCTCCCCATTCCCTGTTTCTCATTCCCTGCTCCCCATGCTTGCACCACATTCCTGCTCGCTGTGCTGTCTGTGCCTGCTCCCTATTCCCTGCTCCCCACTCCCCATACCCGGCTCCCCATTCCCTGCTCCCCATTCCCTGCTCCCCATTCCCTGTTCCCCATTCCCCACTTCCCATGCCCTGCTCCCCATTCCCTGCTCCCCACTCCCCATTCCATGCTCCCCCTGCTCTGCTGCCCTGGCTGGGGGGCACAGGAGCCGTGGGGCAGGGCCAGCAGGGCTTGTGGGGACGATGGTCAGGTCTGTGTGTGCACAGGGGGGACTGTGGAAGTCCTGTGGTGTGACAAAGGCTGTGGCTGTGCCATGTCTGTGCCATGGGCTGGGGCTCTGAGGTGCAGCCTGGGGCCTGGCCAGGTTGTTTGGGGCCAGTCTGGGGGACTGGGCTGGCACTGGAGGCTGGGTGTGCAGGGGAGGCAGCTGCTGGTCCCAGTGCAGGGCTGGGGCACAGGGTGGGGATGGCCAGGGGGGCTGCAGGGCCCCCTCAGCCTCTCCCCACTCAGCTCCAGGGTGTCAGGCCAGGAATTTACCTTCTGTTCTTGTTTTTGCAGAATTGCACAAAGAGAGGTTTTTTTTTTTTTTTGGTTTTTTTTTTTTTGTTTTTTTTTTTAATTTAACAACTTGTAAAGTGTTGTCTCCCTCCCACCCCCCACCTTTTTTTTTTTTTGTAAGAGATATTTTGACTCAGATTTGACCTCTGTTGGGAAATGATTCTTGTAACTGTACAATTTTTTTTGCCTCCTAATAATAAATTAACAATTTTGCGTTGCGGGTGTGGTTGCTGTCACGTTACTTCTCTCCATCTCTGCCACCCATCCTTGGGGGCCCTGCCTGGGAGGGAGGTCCCTGTCCCCTGGGTAGCACTGGGCACTGTGTGGCCATTGAGCAGGCACCTCTGATGGTTTCAGATCCGTGTTTCCTTGGCCTGGGTGCCAAGACCAGCTCAGACACGCCATCCATGGCCATCATTGCTGCTGGACCTTCCTCTGCCCCTGCTGTGTCCCAGAACTGCTGCAGAGCCCTGCTGGGTCTGGGGTGCCTGCCGTGCTCCTGCCCCCTCTCCCTGCTCCCTCCTGGGGGCTGTGCTCACTGCTGCAGGGCTCCTGTGTCCTTTGGAGGTGACTCCTTCCCCGTGTCCCCAGGAGCTGCTGGCCATTGCTGCTGGGGTCCCACCGTGCCATGTCCCGGGGGTGGCCCCTGCCCTGCCTTGTCAGCTGCCCAGGCAGCAGGGTGGGAGCAGGGCTGGCCCGTGGGGTGCTGCCACAGCCATGGTGACAGTGCTGCCTGCACCCCCTGCCCCTCCCCGCGAGGCTGCAGCACAAGCCTGGCTTTGTTTGCCCTTGGCCCCGGCTCAGGACAGAGCGATGTGGACCAGGCTCCTGAGAGGTGCCCTCCCCCAGCACCCCAGAGCCCCCAGACCCTCCCAGGGACCCCGCTCACCCTGCAGGCACACTGGAGGTATGGCATGGACTGCGAGCCCCCTGCATCCCTGGGCCGACACGAGACCCCTCTTCTCCCAAACGGTGGGGCCCAGCACGGGCTCGCGGGGAGGAGGATGAAAGGAAAAACCCAGTTTTGTGCTCTCGAAAGAAAACTGGGGCTTTTGTTTCCCTGGAAACGGCTCTGCGAAAGCGAAGCGCGCGCGGGGCCCGGTGGGTGTTGCGCACAAAGCCCGCAGTGAGCCCCTGGCTTTCAGTGCCCCTGGCAACCGGCTCCCTCGCCCTGGCACTCCGGGGCTGGGCCGGCTGCCAGCGCTCGGGACAAGGAGCTCTAACAGCTCCGCTGGCTGGGCTGCCCTGGCCGGGCTGCCCTCGGGCAGATCCGTCCTGCCTGCTCCTTGACCCCCCTGCTCCCTGACTCCCCTGCCTGGCAGGGAACATGTGGGCTTGGAAACCCTGGTGCCCTGAAACCATCCTCCTGGGACAACTCTGTCCCTGCAGTGGGCACGTGGATGAGGGCCAGGAGCCCTGTGGGGCAGTTTGGGAGAGATGCTCTCATGCCAAGGGGTGCTGGGGGTGGTGGTCCCACATCTTCCCACAGCACTGCACAGCAGCACGGTGCAGCAGCAGCACCTTGGTTGTGGATAGCGCCCATGGGGAACCAGACCGGGGCTACCTCAGCCCTCTGCTGGGCTAGCTGGACTTTACTGAGACCAGTTCAGGTCCTACAAATCACCCCAAACCCAACACTTCAGCGGGCACCCTGTCACAGGCACCACTCAGCATCACCCAAGAGGGAGGGAGCAAAGGGACTGGGGGCCTTTCCCCATCTCCCCTGGCTGCTGCCCGCTCTGGCACAGCTGCTTCCCTGCCCTCCTGCCCCCCAGCTGCCCATGCCCACCCCACAGCCCCCCAGGTTTAGGGAAGAGCCATTCCAGGGGGCTCCCGGGGCTCAGCCCAGCAGTGCCAGAGGGTGCAAGCACGACGTGCTCTAGGTTACTGGTTTATTGAGCTCATACAGGGCACGGCTTGGATCCGTGGGATACGACCAGTTGGAACTTCTCCTCTTGTGGAGGGGCTGGCAGGAGGGGAGGGGACAGGAAGAGGGCAGTTTGTGTTTGTTGTGTCCTCTGTGAGCCATCATGGTCAGCCTCTGTAGTTTCAGGTAAGACCTTTCCGGCACAATGCCATCTCCAGAGCAGCAGCCCCAGGGACAGGAGGGTGCTGCTGTCCTCGCTGACCTTTGGGCAGAGTCAAGAGGGTCACCAGGGTAGCCACAGGGACTGGCATTTCAAGCCCCACCTGCCCAAAGCTGGGTTTGAAGCCCACGGCGCAGCCCCCTGAGCTGTCTCTTTCTGCTTGTTCCACATCCAGACATGAGTACTAATGGCAGAACAACGTTTGGTCTTGGGAGGAGGAGGTGAAATGATCTCTACGGCTCCCCAGTGGCACTTAGCATGGGGTGCCAAGGGCCAGGAGGGGTGGGGGAGTCTCCCGGGGCTTGTCGAAGAAGATGGAGGAGGACATCTCGGTTTTGAGCTTGCTGTCGGCGCTGCTCTCGCTGGAAGTGGTGTCGGGGCCGCAGCCCTCGCAGCAGCAGCAGCAGCAGTCCATGAAGGCCTGGCCCAGGGGACGACAGAGGCACAAGAGCAGGACGGGCGTCACGGAGCACTTGAAGAACAGGAAGAACTGGTTGATGAGGTTGAGCAGATCCAAGGTCTGCTTAGACAGGTCGGGGGACATGTAGGCCACCACGATGTTGCAGACGTTCTCGGGGGTGGTGCAGAGCCCGTAGATGGCGGTCAGCGCGATGATGGTGCAGTTGAGGTGGCCCTCGCTCTGGCCGTGCTTGGCGCCCCGGCACTCGCTCTTCTTGTCGGTGCCGCGGATGCGCCGCGTCACCAGCTGGCAGCTGACGGTGAAGAGCACGGGCAGGCAGAAGTAGCAGCCGAAGTACCACCACATGCGAGCGTTCTGGTAGGTGAGCACCAGCGAGTAGATGGACTCGGGCAGGTGGGACCAGGGCTTCATGGTGCAGTACTCGGTCACCACGCCGGACACGGGCGACGTGTCCCGCGCCAGCTGCCAGAGCAGGATCTCGGGCACCGACAGCGTCATGGAGCCCACCCAGATGACGGCCAGCTTGGCAATGATGGACTGGCACTGCTCGATGGGCCGGGTGCTGGCCTGGGGGCTGGTGGCTGCGTGGAACCTGTCGATGCCCAGGGCACAGAGGCTGAAGGTGGTGACTCCCAGTGAGGAGACCTGGTGAGGGAGGAGGCAGAACAGGTGGGCCCTGCTGCAGGGACATCACAGGGGGCTTGGCTCTACCAGGCTCAGGGCAAATCCCTGGCTACCTAAGGCCACCACCCCTCCTCCAAAGGCTGTAGGGAGGTCACAGCCTGTGGCTGCATCCCAGGGTTTAGAGCCACTTTTCTGTGACTCCTGAAAGGATAAAAATGTCTCCTGACCCTGTAGTCCCTGCCCAGCTCCCTTTTCTGCAAAAGGGAGAAGTTTAGCTGGATGTCTGTCTGTCCATCCAGCCAAGGTGGGAACAGCAGGATTGTCCATCAGGGTCTTCCTCTATTCTGGATGGCTCTTGCAGAGGAGAAGCAGGGCCCATCACACCCACCACCACCGTCCCAGGGTTCCCAAGGCCTGCCTGGACAGGCCAAGTGAGTTGAAGGCGCTCTTGTCCCAAATCAGCTTGGGGCAATTTCCGCTGCATTGAGAATAGCAAGAAAAACATCCCCTTTGCCAAAGGAGGAGGCCAAGGGAGGGAGAGGATTCGCTGTGGCTCTGGGAGGGCTGGCCAGGACTGACCAGCATTCCCAGTCCCAGATCTGGGAGCCAAGTCCCATAGCCCTTGGACAAGATGATGGCAGAGTCACATGCTGGTGTCCCAGTGCTGTGGCCATTCCTGGCCTCACGAAGCCATCAAACATCAAACCCCTGCTGAAAGACCTTCCCAGCACTCAGGAAACCTCCCAGGGCTCCACGTGGTGTGTGGGGAACAGCCTGGAACACTGCCCCCCCCGACACCCCAGCCTTTTCCTTGGCCCTGGGCTGGTCACTGCAGCAGCTGATGGCCAGAGTGATGCCAGCACTCGGCAGCACCATCGGTTATGCACAGCAGCATCTCCCCAGACACAGAATCAGGACACCAGCACCAGCATCCTGCACCCAGCACCACCTCCCAGCATGTCCCAGCTCCTCTGCCCAAAGGCCAGAGCCAGCCTGGGCACCCAGCAGCCTGCTCTGCCCCACAGCCAGCACCCAGCACACTGCAACTGTTCCCTGCAGGCACCTGCAGCCCTTGGTGCTGCTGTGCTGCTGCCTCCTCCCCCTACACCCTTCCAAGGGCTCTTCCATCTCTCCTGGTGCCCTTGGTGCTGTGGAGCAGCCATCTCCAGTGGCCTGGCAGGGATGGCACTGGTGGCATCAGTCAGTGCAGCACATCCCTGCACACAGCCTGTCCCCAGGAGCCCCTGTAACCAGCTCTGCTCCCAAAGCCTGGCTCTGTGCCAGAGCACTGAGGATACATCTGCTTCCCACAGCCTCCATCCAGTGCCTGAGCCACAACCCCAGCAGCCATGAACCCCTGGCCTGCAGAGAGGTTCCCCTGTCTCTGCTGACTCTGCTGGGGATTTGGCTCTGGCCTGGCTGTGGCTCCAGCCAGGCTCCCTGCAGATGGGCCCCAGCTGGAGCCCTGCAGCCCCTTTCTGCCCAAGTTTGGGGGGCAGGAGGGCAGTGCAGGGCTGGTGCTGGAGGGCAGAGCAGGACCCCCACACCAGGACCGTGCTTCAGGCTCATCCTGCAGCACCAGCATCCCACCAACATTCCTGTCCCTTCCTGACTCCTCTGGGACCAAGCTGTCCCAAGGCACCCTGGTGCTGCTGAATCCCTGAACCTGGTGGTGCCACCCTCAGGGTTCCCTCAGGGGGACAGGGAGCCCATGAGCAGCAGATCTTCCCCAGATCCTCCTCGAGACAGCGTCTGTTTTGGGGACATCATCCTTCCCTGGGACACTGGGGCAAATTCCTACCCGTCTCTGAGTCCACCCAGATGCAGTTGGAAGCCTGAGGTAGAGGACAGGGATGGGGCAAACACTCCAGTTAGTGAGAGGATGGGGTGGGACAGCTCTGGAAAGGAGCAATGCCTGCTGGGCAGGGGCACAGGGGAGCAGGGGGCTGCAGGGCTCCCCCAGCAAACACCCCATCCCTGTGCTGGGCTGGGCTGTGCAGGTTTGGGCTGTGCTCAGTGGGACAGCCTGGTCCATCACCCTGCACCCAGAGGAGCCAGGGGCATTGCTGGAGCTGTGCCCAGCCAGGGACCCCTGCACAAGTGCAGACCCTGGGGCACAGACAGGGGACTGTCACAGGGGACTGTTCTGGGGCCAGCAGGGCACGGAGCAGCCGGGAACACGGAGCACTGAGGTGGATGCTCAGTGGGAGGAGCAGGTTCTGAACCCTGGCTGCTCTGACCGAGCCTGAGGGGTTCTTCAGTGACCTGACACTGTCTCTGAGCTCTTCCAGGTGTTTGCAGCCCTTGAAAAACAGGGCATTGAGCACAGAGAACAGGCAGGCTTGGTCTGTCTGTCCCACCAGGGCACAGAGGGGCACAGCTGGACCCGAGGTTCCCTCGAGGATGGGAGATGGGCACGCTGAGGGGTGGTTTCCAGCACCAGCCCAAATCCTGCCCTCTGGGGCAGTTTTGGTCATTCTGCCATCCCCTGTCCCCACAGTCCCTCTGGCCTTCTCAGTGGGTGCCTGGCTCCTCATGAGTGTGGCCAGCCTGAGCTTTGAGGACAAACACAGATCTCAGGCTTCCAGACCTAATTCCTGGGCAGTCCCATTCCAGTGCTGACCAGCAGTGTCCACCTGCAGCCCCCTGCCCCTGGGCCATCCTCAGCAGCCCACAGTGGCCAGTTTCTGGGCCAGCACACTGCAGGGCTGAGCCCCCAGGCTTTGGGCTGGGACAGGAACAGACAAATGGAGGGACCCTGCTGACAGAAGTCCCTGTGCTGGCTGGATGGGGTCTAAGGGGCTTTTCCCAGCCCTGGCAGCAACGGTGCTGGCTGCAGAGCCTGAGCCATGGCCTGGGACAGAGGGAAGGTCACTCTGGGGACTGTCCCTCAACTCCTTGCTGTGCCCCACAGTGGGATCGCTGGCACACAGTCCTTGTGCCAGGCCACCGGCCCCACAGCCTGCCCCGGAGCAAGAGGGCAGAGAGGAGCAGAGTCCTGGATCCCTGCGGGACCTGTGCAGCCCCTTACCTCCATGAAGGGCACAATGCGACAGGACATGTCCCCCAGCAGCCTCTTCTTGGTGATCTCGTTGAAGATGACCACAGGCAGGCAGAAGAAGAGGATGAGGAAGTCCCAGAAAGCCAGGCTGGCCAGGATGGAGTTCCAGGCACTCTTCATGTAGTAGTTGTGCCACACGATGCACATCACGGAGAGGTTGGCGATGATCCCCACGGTGAAGACGATGAGGGACAGGAACATGACGGCGTAGGCGCTGTAGGAGCTCTCGGTCACCGGGTACAGGGGGTTGTGCATCTGCAGCCGCTTGTCGGACACGGTGGTGAGGTTGGCTCGGGGCTCTGCCCTGTCCCGCTCCGTGGGGACCCCCGGCTGCTGTTCCGACGGCTCGGTGCTGGAGGGCAGCAGGGCCCTGGTGGGGTGCAGGCTGGCAGAGTTGAGGGGCCGCGGGAACTCCACCCGCACCCCCGGCACGTACTGCTGCACCGACCTGGAGTCCTCCTCCGTGCCCCGGCGCGGCCTCCCGCCGCTGTCCGCAGCCTGCCCGTGCCGGGGGCTGCCCGAGCCGGCGCTGCCCGCGGCCCCCGGGGCCAGCAGCAGCAGCAGCAGCAGCAGCAGCAGCAGCGGCGGCGGCGGTGGCGATGGCATCGTGCCCCGCTCCGGTGCTGTGGAGCGGCGCAGCCCCGGCGCTCCGGGCACGGCCGCTCGCTCCGGCTCCGGCCGCGGCTCTGGGCGCCCGCCGAGCGCTGGGCAGGATAAAGCGGCGGCGGGAGGGGACCGAGCCCTCTGCTGGTCACCCACCGCCCGGGAGATGGGACAGCGGCCAGGCTGGGCAGGTCCACAACCCCCAACACCCCCAGCATTTGCCTCAACATCCCCAAACAGCCCCTCAATATCTCCCCCGGCATCCCACAACTTCCCCCAAACATCCTCAAACCTCTCCCCAGCATCCCCACAAATCCCCCAGTATTCCCAAATTCCCCAATGTCCCTCCAGCATCCCCCAGCATCCCCAAAACAATCACCAATGTTCCCAAACATCCCTTCAGCATTCCTCCTAGAATACCCCATCCTGGAATACCCACTATCCCCCAACACCCCCAGCTTCCCTCAGCATCCCCAATATCCCCCAAGATTCTCCAACTGCACAAAAGCCCCAGGCATCCCCCAAGGACCCCTGAGAACAAGCCAGGAGAGGGGTGCTCACAGCCTGGCACTGGCCATGGCTGCCAAGCTCAGCCTTTGCCACGGCAGATATTCCACTCCCTCCCCGGAGCAGGGGGCACTCAGGAGGCCTGAGGGCCAGCACTGAGCCTCCTGTGGCAGGACTGGCACGGGGCACGATGTGGCACATCCCCTGCCCACTCAGCCTGGGCACAGGACACCCTCAAATGGCCAAAAATGCCCTTGGGGATGGGTGCTGACAGGGCTGCCCCTGGCAGGAGGAAGGACTAGTGACTCCAGATGCTGCTTGCAACCATGTGGGGCCAGATGTGGATTTCCCAAGGTTCGTTGCTGCTTTTCCTGCTGAATTCCCCTTGGGACAGCGGATTGAACAGAACCCTAACCCTAACCCTAACCCTAACCCTAACCATACACCCTAACTGAACCCTAACCCTAACCCTAACCAGAACTGGGGTGCCTGATCTCTGTATATGGGACTCCTCCCCAAACCCAGACTCTCTCCTGCACCCCCTGTCTTTGTCTGTTTCCCCCTCCTGTCCCCAAATCCACCTCATCTCCTCTGTCCCAGTGCTCTGCTCCCCTCCCTGTTCTCCCTCCCTGCTCTGTCCCCTCTTTCTCAGCCCGAGGGGCTGGAGGGCCATGGGGCTCCTTTGGGCAGTGCCCTGTGTCGTGCAGCCTGTGGGGGTGGGTGTCTGCCAGGCCTGGAGCTGCAGGAGTGTGTCCCTGTCCTGCCCAGGGCAGTGACAAGGGCCAGGACACCTCAACCCTGGCAGCCAGCAGACCCCAACTGCTCCCTTCCTGGGACCCCCTGCTGCTGGAGCCCTGGGTGCTGAGAATTTAGACTTTTCTATGCTGACAGGCACTGACCCCCAGGAGAACACTGCATTGACCTGAGGCCGTGGAGAAGCTTCCAAAATGGAATGGTAGAACTGGGATTGTGGGTGTGGAGTTTGAATAGAAGTGTGTGATATCACAGGGTGGAAAACTTGAGAGTTTAAAGTTTTAGAATATAGTCATATATATAAGGTAAGACGGAGGTTTTAGGGCAGAGGCTGCTCCTTCTTCACCTTCTTCTCCATGGGTTGGGGTGGTTTTGTGTAATTGGACAAAAACGTCCCCATTGCAGGACATGGGTGATTGGTTATTGGGTTAAAAGTAAAAATAATTGAGGTGTCATTTCTTAACTGGACAGTTTATCCTTAAAAGGCCTTGTAGAGAGAGAGACAGGGCTCCATTTTTAGTTTGTTAGAGTGAAGTGCTGTAGAACTCAGGGTTTGTGAGACTGTGACAGAGATAAGAACCAATAAACATCTGAGTCCCAACAAGAAATATCATCTCACACATTTAATCCTAACCCTGACAAAAAGAAGATAAAAACTCAACCCCCTGCCACACCTGTCCAGCACTGCCCACCCCTGCCTGAGCCAGAAGGGACAATGGGCTGGCATCCTTGGGCACAGGGGGACAAGGGCATCCTGCTGTGTCCCTGGAGCTGGGACAGACAATGGCACCAAAGGCAGAGCAGGGAACAAGCCCTGGGACCCAGAGGTGCTCCTTGAGGGCAGGATGTGCCCCAGACAGGCAGGACAGTGCTGCCAGGGGTGCCAGGGTGGAACACAGGGCATTCTGACGTGGGTTCATGGTGGGATGTGGGACACTGCTGACAGGAGTTTTGGTGGTGGGATGGCCCCTTGCTCTACTCAAAGCCACACTGTGCTCAGCTGGCACTTGGTGCTCAGCCACCACAGCTGGGCTGACACTGACTGTGGGGTTGGGGGGACAGAAGGAGAGAGTGCTCCCAAATCAGTGGGCTCAGTGAAGCACAAGCCCCTCATCCCTCCTGCACTGGAGCTGTTCCTCAGAGTGTGTGACAGTGAGGGTCAGCCAGGGCCACAGAGCCCGGCTGGGCTCAGCTGTGCCCAAGGTCTCTCCCTTCTCATGATGCCTCAGGTTTTGGCTTTTCTATTTTTCAGGTTCTGTGCTGCTTTAGTGTGTGGGTCTGGGCTTCACATTAGGGGATGGTGAGCTCTCTGCACAGAGCAGGGAGACAAAACAATTCCTGCTCTAGCTGGGGACCAAGGACAGCTGATCCAGATCTCAGCCCAAGAGCACAAACACCATGGGCTGGAGAGAGAAAAACAAGAAGGATGGGACCGCATGGGCTAAAGCTGGAATTGGACAATTAACTCCAATATGCAAATGGAGCAGAACTTAAAAGTTCTGCTTTCACATAGAAGTGAGAGACCCCGTGACCAGTTGTCCATTTTGTGACCATTTTGATCATTTGGGTGCAGCCCTGGCTGGGCTCTTGTGCTGCCCAAGGTGGATCCATGGAGGTCTCCTAATAAATCCCTGCTTTGTTCTTTAGCTCTGTCCAGCCTCTGTTCTAGGTCAGCCTTCACCAGGCATCACTCACCCTGCCTCTGCAGCCGCGCGCTGCTCTCTGACTCTCAACAACGCTCTGAGTTTTGAGCACCATTTGGAAATTTTCATGAGAAAAGGAGGATTTTGGCTCCTGCTGGGCTCTACAGGAGCAGACAGTGGCAATGCCCAAGGTCTGGCCTGCGTGAGGGAGGCACTGCTGCCTCGGAGGGATCACTGGCCTGATGCAACAGGGAAAGAACAGCTCAGCCTGAGCTCCCTGACAGCCAAGGACCTCGCAGGACTCCTGTGAGCTTCAGGTGCTTGTGGATACAACAGCTGGTCACAGAGACAGAAAGGCAGATAAGCTTTCCCATTAATAGGTCTGGGAAGTTTTAGGGAGACAGAAAGAAAGAATGGTAAACACATGGTAAACAATCTGCAGCCGGTGTTTTGAACAAGTTGTTTTTCTGGTAAGGTGTTTACCAAAGGGTGGTTCCTTAATTAACCAGTTGGGTTACAGGTGTTATTGAGAAGCAGTCAGGTTCTGGGTGAACGATGTTGGTTATAAATATCATGAGACTGTAATAAAGATACCTTTTCAGCCTTCTGATTGTGGATGGAGTGTGTCACTATCCTCGCTCCTGACTCAAAGGTGACGAGTGCTCTGGCTGCAAGGACTCCAGGGCATCTGTAAAAGTTCACGTGACCACCTCAGGGTTCATGACTGCTCTGGCCTTGGTCCACTGCCCTATGCCTGAAATGAGCCAAGTATGTTCCTTAGTGGAGAAAAAACTCCCAAAAGAGCTGAGCTGTGTCCAGTTTGCATGGGGCACAGCGCTGTGCCCGGTGTGGGGGTGCCAGCAGAGTCAGGGCACGGGCAGCTTGGCCAGCCAAGCATGAAGTGGGTTTACCTGAAGGATGAATAACTTGAACTTGCTCCTCTGCAAACCCCCAGGGCTGACCCCAGCTCCCTCTGCAAAGCTCAGGGAGCGGAGATGGGGGCATCAGTGCCTGTCTCAGGCTCAGGGGGTGATGACACTGCACCTTGGTGAGGCTTGGGCAGAAGCCACGCTGTGCCAGGGGCCAGGATGGGCAGCTTGGCAGCACCCAACACCCCCTGAACACCCTCCAACATCGCCCAACTTCCCCCCAAAATCTCCAGCAACACCCTAACATCCCCAGCACCCACCCAACATGCCCCAGCATCCCACAGCACCTCCAGCACCCTTCCCACACGCCCCAGATTGCTGGGCAAGGGATGAGGCAAGGCCTGGGGCAGCAGAGGAGCAGGCTGAGCAGTTCCCTCACTCAGTGCCCACATCAGCTCGAAGGAGGGAGCCCTTGGAGCGCAGCTCCTGGCAGGTGCTGGCAGCCAGGTGCTCTGGAAGGAGCTGCAGCTATTTTTAGTTTCATTCCATGGCATTGCACAATGTTCAGGCGTTGTCACGGAGCTGCCTGAAGACAACAGGAGAGGTCACTGGGGCAAGGTGACACTGCAGTGGCACAGCAGTGACCTCAGGCTGGCTCTGTAACCCACGGAATCACTGCCCAAGCTGCCTCTTTGAGATGCTCCTCTTCCTTCCCTCCCTGTTTCCAGAAGCTCGCAGCCCGTGAGGGTCCCTGGCTGTCACCAGACTGCCCAGACAGCAGCCCTGGACACTGCCTGGGAATGGCACATTTATCTTCTCCAGCCTGAATTCACACAGGGTGAGACTGTTTCCTGGGAGATGAGTGTGTGTTTTGCAGATCTCCTGGGAGGTGCCTCACCAGAGTCCAAATATTCCACTGGGACCCAGGAAAGGTTTTTTCTTACATCTCCCCTTCCAGGTATTTCATTCAGCCCTCTGTGATTTGGACAAGTCTGCATAAAAATCATACACTACCAATATCCCCCACATTGTGGCCCACAGGGACACCCCCAGTAGCACATTCCAAACCCAGGAACACATTCCAAACTCTCTGACAGAAGAGGGACACGGGTCAGGGGTGTTACTGAGCCTGCACTGTACCACATACCAACAGACTGCCCCATCCTGGGGCTCTTTACAGCTGTTCCTCAGGGACAGGAGAGCTCTGCTGCAGCCAGGGGCAGGTGTAAAACCAGCTGGGAATCTGTTTCACCCCATGCCCCCATGTCCATGTGCCCCCAGGCGCTGGGGGTGGTGGAACAGGGACACACATCCAATCCCATGGGTGGGGAGGATAATGAGGATACAGCACCAAAACACCAGGGCCAGTGGGTGGGCACTGCTGGGGCCCCCAGCTCTCTGAGGAGCTGCTCAGAGTCCCTCCTTACCCTGCAGGACGCCCCTGTGCTCTCCTGCTCCAGCACCTCCCTCATGGAGGAGCCCACTGGGGTGAGCTGTGTCTGGTGTCTCTGCCACTGCTCACTGACCTGGGAATTTCTGGGGAAACGGAGAGTTTCTCCTGGGAATTTCTGGGGGAAAGGAGAGTTTCTCCTGGGAATTTCTGGGGGAAAGGAGAGTTTCTCCTGGGAATTTCCGAGGGAGAGTTTCTCCAGGCCATTTGCTCCAACCCAAGCCCAGAAGAATGGCTAAGATGGAGAAAGATTGAAAGGCTGGGCAGCAGTAAGGTAGCAGTGCCTGCAAGGGTGATGCTGGTGCTGAGATGGGCAGTGGATGGCAGGGGATGGGCAGAGGGATGGGCAGAGGGATGGCAGTGGATGGCAGTGGATGGCAGGGGATGGCAGGGGATGGCAGGGGATGGCAGTGGATGGGCAGTGGATGGGCAGTGGATGGCAGTGGATGGCAGGGGATGGCAGGGGATGGCATGGGATGGCATGGGATGGCAGTGGATGGGCAGTGGGTTGGGCAGGGCCTGGCAGGGGATGGGCCATGGGTCCCCTGAGGCAGATGGGGCTCCCTGAGTGCAGGATGAGGAGCCTCTTTGCCAGGAGGTGCCTTTGCCAGTGATGCTGAGCTGCTTGGCTTAGGCTGGGAGGGCAGCAGGGACAAGCTGCCCTGTCCCCCAGGCGTGCAGCACCCTGTCACCCTGTCCCTGAGGCTCTCTTCATGTGGCCATCGTGTGACAGAGCATCCTCACACTGAGCTCTGGGGATGCCCTTGGCAGAGTCCCCCATCAGCCCTTGGCAGTGAGAGCAGCCCCAGCACAGCTCAGCTCTCCCAGGGCCCTGCAGAGCTCAGACTTTCACCCCTGCTCTGTCAATGAAAACATCTTTTTTTTCTTAACTCAGAATCAACATCAGAACCCCGTGAGGCTTCAGCCAGCCTTCTGGAGAGCTCTGCTGAGCTGCCAGGGCTGCCACGAGCTCTCTGTGACCGCACACAACAGCAGACCTGTCCTGGTGGCCTCGCAGAGGTGGCAGAGGGGACACTGCCCTAAACCCCCGCCTGCTGCGTGAGCCGCTCATCCCCTGGCACCTCTCCTGCTGGAGAGAGTCAGGGCACGTGAGGCACAAACAGCCCGTGGGAGGAGGAAAACGCTCCCTTTTGTTTCCAGCAAACAGTCGGGCTGCGGGAGCAGGGCAATAACCGGGCTGGTCCACGCCTGTTTGCCCAGGAAAGGAGGGAGAGGGCAGGGAGGGGACACGGTAAACACAGACGGCGGCTGCAGCCGAGCCAGGGCTCAGCTGCTGCTGGAGGGCTGCGGGCACCACTGAGGGTCCCGCAGGGGCTGCACCCCTGTGCATTTCTGTCATTTGTCCTTCCTAGAAGGACACCGGGGCCAGACGATGTCTGTGCCAGCCCCGTGTCACAAGGCTGAGCCTGCCCACCCACACCGGGGGTTGCCATCAGTGTCCCCATGGCACTGATCCCACACCCCGGCAGGCTCCTGGAACGGGAGAGGGAACACGGGGGCTTCCTGCACAGGCAAGGAGGGAGTCACAGAAACTCATCCCCTCCAGCCCCAGGCTGTGTCACTGCTCCCTGCAGGGATGGTGTGCCATGGAAATTGGGGCTTTGGGGAGTGAAGCACCCTCAGTGTTTGCCCTGCACACCCCGGTGCCAACCAGGAGCCAGGACAGGCTCTGGATCTGCAGTTTCTCCTCCCCTGCTCCTGGAGATGATGAACAGCTGCTCCTGTGTGACCATGGCACACTGCACTGAGCTCACAGCCCCAGGGCCTCCGCGGGATCCCAGCCCTGCTCCATGAGCGGGTTTCCCGGGAGTCACCGTGTAAAGCACGACAGGAACACCCAAACCCATTTTACAGCAGTAAAACCCAAATGGCAGTGGGATTTCCCCCGAGCCACAGCAGGAGCTGAGTTCCCGGGGCTGCCTGGCAGGGAACAGCCCGGGGACAGCCAGGCACTGCCGGGGTGTCAGGGAAGTGTTCTCAGCCCTGGGAGCAGGGGCTGCACTGCTGCCTGCACCGGGGCAGTCTCGCTGCTTTCCCAGAGGAACTGAGAGCCCACAGCAAGGTCAGCTCAGGGCAGAGGCAGTATTTGCACATGGAATTGAACAAGCAGTGCTCTGCAAGCAGCAGAAGGCTGCTGGGTGAGGCCAGGAGCTCTCCCCTTTGGGGGACCCCTCTTGGTGATTTACCTTTAAGTTCCCTGTAAATGTCAGGGAGAAGTCACAAATGCAAAAATGTGACTTGGAGCAAAAGCACTCCTAAGTTAAGTACAGAAAATGAACCATCCTCAAATCCACTATCTTTCTTTTGGGATGAGTATTTGGTTTCTCCATTTGTGTCAATTCAGCCCCTCTGTCTCTAGCAAGAAATCCTTCATTTTTCCCAGCTGTGGTAAACCTCCTGTTCCCTTGCTGCTGTGTCCCCCACTCTGGCCATCACACACTGTGCCCAGGGGCTCCAGAGCTGTGTCAGCTTGGGTTTGGGTGACACTGCACAGGGGGTGCTGCAGCAGCTCCCCAAAGCCCTGGAGCCACCCTGGTGAAGGTGATGCACTCATTCCCCCTGTTCTAGCACCACACTCAGGGTGCTTCAGCACCCCTGGCTGCTCTCAGTGAACCCTAGCACCTCCTGCAGCCATGGGGGTCCAGCCCTTTTGGCACAGGGCACACTGAGGCTCCAGAGAACCACGGGGAGGCTCTTGGGGGCTCTGGGGGCAGAGGGTCTGTGCTGGGGCTGCTGTTCAGTCGTGACCTGTGCTGCACCCCACCTGCACTGGCACTGGGGGAACCCCTTGGAAAGCAGCCTGCTCACAGAGCCCGAGCCAGGCACGGTGCTGCTGCCCAGCCACGCTCTGCCCCGGCTACTCCAGGGCTCTGAGCAAAAGTCAAGGTGATTTGTGCTTCCCAGGAACACTCGTTTGTGAATATTGTCCTTTGGGATCACTGTCGTTTGTGTTTCCTCGGAAGGCTGCGAGGGGAGGTGGTGCAGGGCAGCCTGTGCTTTGTGTGTCCTCAGGACAAGGGACACTGGTGCCACAAGGCTGGCACGGGGGTACCAGTGTCACCCCCTCCGGGAGGGGTCCGTGCCCAGCACCCAGCCAGGTGGGCCCGGAGCTCTGGGAGGGCCCAGGGGCATCCAGGGGCTCGGTGAGCACCGACAGCCCTGCCTGCAGTGGCTGCCAGCTCCTCCGGTGGTGACCTCAGGTGTCCCAGCTGCAGGGCTTCTATCCAGAGACCTCCAAGCTACAATCTTCATCTCCTGAGTGCCTCTCCTGGTTGTCCCACTTCTAGCCCTCCAACAGACAGTTCACCCTCTCCATCCTGACCAGATCCTGCCCACCCTGCACCCACAGGCAGCCCCTGACCTCAGGGCCTGATGCTGTGATGCACTGAGTGACCCAGAAATGTCTGTCCCTCATCTGCCACCCACAGAGCCCGTGCCACAGCTCAGTCCTCCCTGCAGGGCTGGGGCAGCACCAGGGGCTGGTACAGGGTGGGCAGGGGGGACTGGGGGTGCTGCTGGCCCCCACTGATGCCCAGAGGTGGCTGGGGGCCCTCCCTGGGGAGAACCGGGGGGTCCTGCTGCTTTTGAGCTGGCAGTGCCAGGGTGTGGGGGCAGAACTCAGCCCCCTGGCTGCCCCAGCTCCGGGGGAACAGGGCACCACAGTGACATTTGTCAGCTGCCGTGGGCTCCCAGCCTGGCTGGGGACAAAGGTCACGGTGCACAAACTTCAGCTGCTTGCTGGTGGAAAATTCCCTGCTTTGCACACATGCAAATGAGGGTGGGGAGCTGTGCCCACGCCCCTGCCACTGCATTCCCTTCTCCAAGCCCCAGCCAGGCTGGGGGTTTCCATTCTGCCCCCACTAAGGTCACCATCACATATATTGGCCCCCCAAAACCTGTCCTTGCCCCGGAGGTGTCCTGGCACAGGACATGGCCATGTCCCCCAGTCTCTCTGTGACCTGGGGGGGCTGTGCCTGTGCCCTGCCATACAGACCCCATTCTCTGGGGCCAGAGAAGCCTTGCTGAAGCCACATCCAGTCAGGGCCATACCGAGGCCCCAGGGGTGTCCCATGGAGCAGGTCACATCCCCATTGCTGTGCACAAGTGGGGAGAAAGGTTACCCAGGCTCCTTGGAGGCAGGAGGCCCATGGGAGGAGAGAGGCATCTGTCCATGCTCTGCTGTGTGAGTTTGGTACCTGTGCCACTGCAGGGCACTGCAGTGCTGGCTCTGTGCTTGGTTTGGGGAGCAGGAGCCCCTGAGGTCCCAAAGCTGCACACCATCAGCTCTGAGGATACCCACAGACCAGCCTAGGGAAGGGCACAGGACAGCAAGGGAATATCCTCAGCCTTTACCTAAAAAGCCCTGTTTTCCAAGATACTGCCTGGAATGCTTGAATTATGATGCAGGAAGGGAAAAACCTCCCTGCTAAGCTTTTTACCTTGCAGACTCTCTGCACCGTGGGATGCCCACTTGACAGCCATGAGGACCTGTCCATGGATGGGCAAGATGTGCTCCACCAGTGTCAGAGCTGCTCTACCCCAACATCTGCAGCATCAGCAAGGCCAGTCACAAGCACAGAGGTGCAAGTGGGATTCCTGAGGCTGTCAGCACCATCCATGCCAGGCTCCAAGCCGTGCCACCTGCAGGACAGAGCTGTCAGCTATGGCTGTGGCAGCACAAGAGCCAGAGGGAGAGGATGGAGAAATCCCCAGGCCACCTGAGCAATTTTCCCCTCTCTGCAGTGACTCAGGCCCATCAGTGAATTGCTCAGCACTGACCCTCTGACCCACACGGCCTTCAGCCAGCAACCCACAGAGGCCTGGAGCTCCCCAGGGCCACAGTGAGGCAGGGGCCAGCAGCTTGTAAGAGATTGTCCCCTAGGTTCAGGTCAGAGGCTCCAGCTTAGAGCCAAAGCCAGTGGCCCTGAGTCACCAGGTGACGATATCCTGCTGGAATGTCTCAGGTGTGGCAGCACCATGGGTGATGTGAGGCAATGCACCTCGGTGCTGATAGCACTCGTGACTGCAGGTGGGGGGAGGTCTCTCTGCTACTCACAGCTTTGGGCAGTTGCTGAGGAGCTGGTGAGACACATCTCTCAGCTGGCAAATGTCCAGTGTCTGCCAGGATTTGGGCTCTTCTTCTCTGGGAGAAGCTACTGAGCTCCAAGGAAGGCTCCTCACCCCTCTGTCCCTGTCCCTGACAGCACAGCCATGGGCACAGTCTGCTGCCTACAAATCCTGACCATCACACTGGGACCTTTCCTGCCCACTCCTCAGAGCCAGATGCACCAGCTGGGGACAGAGCCAGCCCCAGGCACCACATCCTCTCCTGTGACAGGACCTGAAGGAACAGCATGAAGGTGTGCCAGGGCAGGTCAGGCTGGAGATCAGGAAAGGCTCTTCCCCAGAGGGTGCTGGGCACTGCCCAGGCTCCCCAGGGAATGGGCACGGCCCTGAGGCTGCCAGAGCTCCAGGAGCTCTGTGATAGAGTTCTGGAATGGCCTACCTAGGGAGGTGGTGCAGTCACCATCCCTGGGTATGTTTAAAACAGCCTGGATGTGGCACTGTGTGCCAGGGTTTAGTTGAGGTGCTGGGGCTGGGTTGGACTTGAAGATCTTCAAGGACTCTTCCAACCTGGTGACTCTGTGAATTCTGTGATTTCTGTGATTTCTGTGAGCATTGGGCAATGCTCTCAGGGATGCACAGGGTGGGATTTTGGGCTGTCTGTGCACGGCCAGGAGTTGGACTCCATGATCCTTGTAGGTCCCTTCCAGCACAGGAGATTCCATGATTCTCTGGTTCTGTAATGGAGCAGTGTCCAGGGCTGGCTGCAAACCCAGCAGGGATGATTTGTATTTGGGGCAGAAGGTCCCTTGGTTCTACCAGGCTGTCTGAAGCCCTAATGGTGGTCATGCAGGTGGCTGTGTCCTGCCCAGCCTGGCAGGTCTCTGTCTGGGACACAGAATACTGAAACATTTTCTGCTCTTCCTGTGCAGGAGCAATCCTGGGGCTGCCAGCAGGGAGCAAGGTCAGAGGGGACAGCAGGAGAGTAGGATCCAAGGGCTGATACTCCATGAACATCACGTGACAAAGCTCTGGAGGATTTCCAGCACCTCAGGACCTGACATCTCTTTGTCTGCGGGGTGCTGAGTGAGCCCCAAAGAAGGGTCAGGAGAGCAGAGGGCCAGTGCTGAGCAGAGCCAATGGGGCACAGCCAGGCTGCTCCTGCCCTGCGTGCCTGTGCTGTAGGAAAGCCATGAAATGGAATATCTGGGCCATCTCCCCGCTCCCAGTGTGCAGCAGGCTGGCAGATAAGATACCACGGGCAGGTATTCCAGTTAGTGCCGTGTCAGGCTCCAGGACCAGGGAAAGGACATGCTGCCAGGCAGGTGGCAATGCTGCCAGGCGGTGCAAGGACGCTGCTGCCAGCCCAGAGTGCCAGCCCACTCCTGCAGCATGAGGTGATGCCAGCAGATACCCCATGTCTTCCTCCTTTGCCAACACTTTCACAGATAGCAGTCAGAAAAGACACCCACAATGAGAATGAACAGCTAAAAAGCAGTAACTCTGCCTGAGTCTTGTGGAAGGTGAAGAGAGCAATGTCTGGAGGTGAAAGATCCTGCAATAATAATTGCTGATGCATCCAGAACCTTCCCCAAAACTGTTTTGTCGCTGCCAATTGAGAGAACCCCACGCAGAGGAGACCTGACGTGGCAGCCCTGTCCTGTGTCTCAGCCCGAAGGCCCAGCCATGCCCCTTGTGCAAACACCTCAGGGAGGGGGTGGAGTGAGGCTGACAGAGACCAGAAGTGTGAGAGACTGAGTCAGTTCCACTTAAAATAGAAATCCCCTGACATCAAGGTCTGGCCCTGAGTTTTGGTGCGTGCTTGGAAGGAAGTCGTTGCTCCTCCTGCATTTCTGCTCTGACCTTCACCAGCCTGATTTGATCACTGCCATGGCCCCAGTTAGGAGGTCACCAGTTCACTGGGGACAATACCTGCATTTAGGTACCATTTCAGACACATACAGTCCCTGGAACTTGGGGAAAGGTCTGCAATTTCTGCTGTCCAACATGGCCTTCAGCCTACAGTGTCTTTCTCATCCCATCTCATCTCCTATGTGACTGGCAGAGACATCTCTGGTCCCTCATCCATGTTCAAGTTGGGGACCTATCTTCAGGCATCTCCTCCTCTGAGCTTTGTTGAAAAGGAACAATTTGCTGAAACGGAACAATTTGCTGAAATTACTTTTCTCTTTTCCCTATCACTGTTTTCTTCTTGTCCAGTATTTGCAGATGGACAGCAAATACTTCTTTTCTTCTTCAACCTGGAAGAGGGAAGGACCCTTCTAAACCCCACTGGTCTCTTCCCATGCAGTGATGGAGATGTGACAAGGAGCATTAACTGCTGTCTGCCAGTCACTCAGTGTTGCTGTGGTTTCCTTGGAGTCTGCTTTGGAGGGCTGCTGAGCCTGGGATATCCTGACAAAATCATGCTGATGGGTCACTGCAAAGGTCTCCTCTCACAGGAGCAAGGAGCTCTGCAAAATCCATCTACTGTAGCTCCAGGTCTTCCATGATGGTACCCATACTGCTCCCTCCCCCTTTCCCTGATTCCAAACACCTTTGTGACCTTGACTGACTGAGTTCTGCCAACCTGCTCTGCCAGGAGGAGGGGCTGAGCCCTCCCGTGTGGCTGGGCAGGCGTGGGCAGTATCTGCAAACCCTGAGTCAGGCTGCAGGAATGCAGTCGGGATGGGGTGGCAGGGAAGGACAACAAAAGGACAACAACATGACCCACGATGCAGGGGATCTCTCAGTCTGTGGGTGATGTCTTTCCCTGCAGGTGTCATGGCCACAAGCCCTCATGCTCACACCTGTAGCAACGTGGGGTTTAGATGGTGGTTGCTACACCTATTTCCCAATAAGCATCTTCTGTGGAAAAGCTGCTTGTGTAAACATTCAGGCAAAGCAGTCAAGTCCACATGCCACACTCACCATGGCTAGCTCAGCAAAGAGAGGCAGAAAGGCCTTTTGTATGATAAATTCCAGCAAAGGTTTATTCCAGCACACCCAAGGGAAAATAGGGACAAAGACACAACCATGTGCTGTGCACAGGCTTATGTATGGGGTCAGTGGCCAGTGACCTGAGGGCACAGGGGCAGGGCAAAGGGCAGCAACCTGTAGGGGGTTGAGGGATGAACAGCTGGGGCGGGCAGGGTCAACTTGCCCATGGAGAAAGCAATCTAATGTAGCTTGGCAATAGTGCTGCACAGCACCATGGGGGAAGTCTTCTCTTTCAGCCTGGGTGGGGAAAACTCTGTGGTAGATCTTTCCAGGGCAAAGCCTGGAGGTTTCTGAGGTTTTTTTTTACATTCCCCCACACACCTGCACCTTTCTGTGAGCACAAGCCCCACCTCTGCTGGGGTAGTGGTGTCCCCTGAGCAGCCCCTTTCCAAGGCAACCTTAGTGCCCTGCACTGGGGTGACACCACAGGGATCTTCTCCTGGGTGAAGTCTGTCCAGCCATTTGTGGGATCATAAAAAAACCCTCGGAAACCTCCAGGCTTTACCCTGGAAAGATCTACCATAGAGTTTTCCCCACCTAGGTTGAAAGAGAAGACTTCCCCCATGGTGCTGTGCAGCACTATTGCCAAGGGCAAGTTGACCCTGCCCGCCCCAGCTGTTCATCCCTCAACCCCCTACAGGTTGCTGCCCTTTGCCCTGCCCCTGTGCCCTCAGGTCACTGGCCACTGACCCCATACATAAGCCTGTGCACAGCACATGGTTGTGTCTTTGTCCCTGGTCCCTTTGGCATGGTGGATGCAATAAACCTTCACTGGAATACACCATACAAAGACCCTTCCTGTCGTTCCTCTGCTGAGCTCTCTGTGGTGTGTGTGTTCATCCCTCAACCCCCTACAGGTTGCTGCCCTTTGCCCTGCCCCTGTGCCCTCAGGTCACTGGCCACTGACCCCATACATAAGCCTGTGCACAGCACATGGTTGTGTCTTTGTCCCTGGTCCCTTTGGCATGGTGGATGCAATAAACCTTCACTGGAATACACCATACAAAGACCCTTCCTGTCGTTCCTCTGCTGAGCTCTCTGTGGTGTGTGTGTACGGACTTGAAATGGCTGCTCTCATGGCCTTACTCCGAGTGGCTTCTGAAGGAGATGTTTTGAGGAAGGCTGCAGCATTTCTGCCACAGCTATGGATCTGCAGGGTTTCAGCAGGGCCAGGGTGATCACCAGCACAGATCTTCTCTCAAGAGTTATTCTCCTGCAGTGTTGGAGTCACACTAAGTAGAGCCCTCCCCAGCTCTGGGGAACAGAAGCAGTGCTGCCCACCAGAGAGGAACCAGGGCACAGAACCGTGGCTCTGGCTGCCTTCAGGACACCCCCTCTCCACGGACCTCCCTGGACTGGGCAGCTTTGAGGAGGACACAGCACCAACTCTCTGCACACCATCCCCAGCTCTCAGCTGCTCTTGCAGCTCTCTAGGACTTTACATGGGCTCTGCCTTTATGGAATCTAACCTTACTCTCCAAGAATGTGTTCCCAGCAGCTGCTGGAAGCAGCACCACCAGCCTGGCCAGCACATCAGCAACTCCTCAGCCCACAGACAACTGCACTGGGCAAAGGGATTGCAGCTCCAGGAACAGTCCCAGCCAAGGCACAGGTGTGTGGCAGAGGCTGAACACACACAGATACCACTGGCACCTCAGGCCCCCAAAACTGTGGGCCAGGAAAGCCCTCCAAGGCCACACCAATGGGGTGCATGATGGGGCTTGTACTTCCTCTGGGCCAGGCATATTATATGGTGTAAATTCCTTGGAAAAGGGGATTTTTATTAAAATTAACTCCCTAATGTTGGAACCATGGATACTGAGAGTTTTGGGCTTTCTGTGCTGACAGGCACTGACCCCCAGGAGAACACTGCATTGACCTGAGGCCATGGAGAAGGCTTCCAAAATGGAATGATAGCACTGGGATTGTGGGTGTGGAGTTTGAATAGAAGTGTGTGATATCATATCATGGAAAACTCTTAAGTTTAAGGTATATTACTCATAGAATGTAGTAATATAGATAAAGCAAGATAGAGGTTTTAGGACAGAGGCTGCTCCTTCTTCTTCACCTTCTTCTCCATGGTTTTGGGTGGTTTTGTGTAATTGGACAGAAAAGTCTGCATTGCAGGACATAGGTGATTAGTTATTGGATTAAAAATAAAAATAATTGAGGTGTCATTTCTTAATTGGATCATTTCTCCTTAAAAGACCTTGTAGAGATAGGCGATTTTGTAGCTTGTTAGTGAAGTGCTGTAGAACTTCAGCTTGTAAGACTGCTATATAGATAAGAACTAATAAACATCTGAGTCTGAATATGAAATATTGTCTCGAGCACTTTCAGTCCCGACCCTGACCCAGGCAGAAAAGAAACCAAAGAACCAGCCTAATTAGCCTAAGTCACTCCCACTGTGTATCTCCCAGTGTCCCTCACACTCACCTGCACAGGGTCTGACCAGGTGAGCAGTGCAGCACTGGGATGAGGATGGTGGTAGCTGGGTCCTCACTGTGGCTCATGGCTTCCTCTTTACTGGCCACAGCAAATGGTGCCAACAGCTTTTTACAGCCTGTAGGAACTGACCATTGTCATGGAGTGCCTGATCCACCTGCCAAGACCCTCAAGGCTGGATTATTGCCTCTGTCTGGGCTTCCTTGCTGTGCTGCCTTGACAGGTGCTATCACGGTGTCAGGGGAGGAGGATGGTGTGAGGGACATGTCTGTATCTTGTGGCCATCCTCCCACTACCAAAGCACAGCTCTTCCTGCTGGTGTTAGTGACACCCCAGCCCAAATCAAAGTCCACCCATCTGGGCTGATGCAAACAACAGATTGCTCAGCATCTTCCTGGTCTTGACTGTGCCCTGTGCAAGCCACACTCTTTATAATTTTCCTCTTTAGAGTTCCTTCTGGTACTTCCAAACCCAGCCAGTCACACAGACACTTCCTTCATCCCAGTCTCAGTGTACATGTTAACTTGACTTTACCTGCAGGACAACAAACCTAGGCCAAAATTTTCTTCTGATGACCACAAAGATCTCTAGGACAGGAAAACCAGCAGCAGAAAACCAGCAGTGCAAAAAGAGGGACTCTATGAGAATTAAGAAACTAAAAAAAAGAAGGAAACTAAGAAATTAAAATTAGCAACCAGAAGAGTTCCTGAACTGGAAGCAGCTTTTGAGTCCAACCCCTGGCCCTGCACAGACACCCCAACAATCCCACCCCGTCCCTGAGAGTGTTGTACAAACTCTCCTGGAGCTCTGGCAGCCTCGGTGCTGTGACCTGAGCAGCCTCGGGACAGTGCCCAGCACCCTGTGGGGGAAGAACCTTTCCCTGATCTCCAGCCTGAGCCTCCCCTGGCCCAGCTCCAGCTGCTCCCTCAGGTCCTGTCCCTGTCACACAGAGCAGAGGTCGGAGCTGCCCCTCATGAGGAGCTGCAGCCCCAGTGGGGTCTGACCTCAGGCCCAGGGTGAACAGACCAAGTGCCCACAGCCCCTCCAGCCCTTCCACCACCCTCCTAGCCCTCCTTTGGCTATTCTCTAACAGCTTTATCTCTTGCCTTTATAACATGCTGGATGTTGTGTAAATATGATCCTGGAGGCAGAAAGTGAATGTGTGTGTCTGTTCATAGAGGTTGTAGCAGTTACAGCAAATGTTTGCAAAAAGCAAGTGTGGGAGCTGGCTGGAGGTAAAGTGATATCTTTGAATAAGGCAAAACCGTGTCCAAACACCAAGGAGAGGAAACCTGGGCCAGTGAAATGTGACACCATGGTCAGGCAAGCCAACATTTTTTTGAGGAACAACTTGCTAAAGGCATAACAACTGGCATCCAAGCTTTTTTGTGAGTAGACAAAAGGTGGTTGCCTGCCAAAGAGGTTGAAGTCAACAAGCAACAGAGCACAACAGGACCACTCATGAAAATGAGCTGTAAGGAGAAGTGAGATGAATCCCTCACACTGCTGTCTCTGCTGAGGCACTCAGGGGCTTCCCAGGCTGTGCTCTTTCTGCACAGTGAAGAAGTTCAAGGAGGTTCCTCATACGAGGATGCCGGGAGAGAAACATTTCAGAACACATTTGTTTACATGAATGGAGAGAAAAATGTCAGGATCTCCCCATGGAGAAATGTCTTCACTTGAGGTTTGGGAGCTCACAGGGGGGGCTGCTGCCTGGCAGGGGATGCGTGCCACGGGGCCTAGCAGTGAGCTGTGCTTAAGAGTCAGAGTGATGTTGGCAGTGAAGTGCTCCCCAGAGACTGAGGTCACCAGCTGGGTGTCTTGGGAATCCTCTCTGGAGCTGGTGCTGCTGGTGGCATTAAAAGCCTCAGAGGCCCTTGGGGTGCCACAGGGTCAGCAGGGAGGCTGGTGCCTCAGACTGAGCTCCTCAGGACGCCCTGTGTGTGTGATGGAGCAGGAAAGGACTGCTCTGGTGGCACCGAGGGAGGTTCAGGCACAAGGGGGGACAGAACACAAGTGGTGCCTCACACCCATCTCCCCTGATGCCCGGTGCCTCTGCCTGCCCAGGTGCCAGCTCCACGATCTACTGCACGGATGGAGTCCCTCCCTTCCGCTGTTCTCCTAAGGACCCCCAGATACTGTTCAAAGCTCTCAGACTGCAGCCAGGAATCATTTCCCACCTGTAATGTTTTGTTTTCTCAGGCTCTTGGGCTTGTTCCGAGACCACAGACTGGAGCAAGAAGGACCGGGAGCTGACACTCAAAACCTGGCCCAGGCCCTGGCTGGCCACCAGTGGCCATTGCCATCCATGATCACAAGGGAGACCGCAGGGGAGGCTCTGCCTCCTGAGGTGGGATCTGAGCCAGGGCTGGGCTCCAGCAGAGCGGGCACTGCTGGGATGGGCCGAGGGAAGGCCCTGCCCCACAGGAGACCCCCACAGGAAACAGGGCAGGGGATGGGACAGGGGAAGGGGCTGGGGCTGTGCAGGGCCAGGGGAAGGGGATGGGGCTGGGGCCGTGCAGGGCCAGGAGAAGGGGCTGGGGCAGGGGCCGTGCAGGGCCAGGGGAAGGGGCTGGGGCAGGGGCCGTGCAAGGCCAGGGAAAGGGGAAGGGGCTGCGGCTGGGCAGGGGCTGGAGCCGCCCTCCTCCCTCACGGGCCCGAGCGCCAGGGGCAGACCCAGCTGCCATGGCGGCGCCCGGCAAGGAACCAATGAGTCTCCAGCACCGACCCACGCAGCCAATCAGCGCCAGGCACCCACCAATAAACCCTCAGGAGAGGCTAGGTAGCCAATCAGAGGTCTCCTATCGTAAGCCGCACTTACGGGAGTGGTAGCTGTGTTCTGATTGGCCGTGTGAGCCACCTTGTTCTGCGCTGCAGCCAATCAGAAGCGGCGGCGCCGCGGGGTTACTCGGGGTCGGGATTTCCTGGGCCGCGCCAGCCATGACGTCACCGTACCTGAGGCTGAGGGGCCGCACCTGAGACTCACCTGGGGTACACCTGAGGTACAGACACACCTGAGGTACACCTCAGACACACCTGGGGCACACCTGAGGTAAACCTGGGGTACACCTCAGACACACCTGGGGTACACCTGAGGTACACCTCAGACACACCTGGGGTACACCTGAGGCACACCTGGGGTACACCTGAGGTACACCCAAGGTACACCTCAGACACACCTGGGGCATACCTGGGGTACACCTGAGGCACACCTGGGGTACACCTGAGGCACACATGGGGTACACCTGGGGTACACATGGGGTACACCCGAGGTACACCCGGGGCCTGCAGGGCCGGGCGGCTCCTCCCCAGCCCCAGCGGGCTCTGGGCACTCTGTGGCCCTGGACACGAGGGGCAGGGACACACCTGCCCAGAGGAACCTCTGCAGATGACCTAGGCCAGCAGCGCTGCTCAGAGCAGGGCCGGCCGGAGGAGGCTGCCCGGGACCACGCCTGGATGGTGCCTCCACGCTTGCCTGGTGCTGTAGATGAGTGATGGGATGGTGGCTCTCACTAGGAAGGGTGAACATTATGTGTATGCTAAGAGAAGTTTTGTAGATGTAGAGTTATGTTACTGCAATGTATTCCCCCCAGTATTGTTATCACAAGATAGTCTTGGTAGTCGGGGCATTTGGGAAGGTCAGCTTGCTACTCTAGTAACACCTGAGCTCCCACCAAGGTGTAAGAAAGTGATCTCCGCCCCTGGACAGCAAGGAAGGAGTTAACTGACAGGATTTTAGGAGGGGCTGGAGATGCAAAAGGGGGAGCATCCATCATGAAGAGGAGCCTCGTGGCTGGTAGTCACGGGGAGGGGGGGCTTCCAGCGCTGTAATTTTTCCTTATTTAGTCCTTTTGTTGTATTTTTTTGTTAAGGTTTAATAAACCTTTCAAATTTAAAAAGTGAGCAATTTCTCACACCTGGGTAACCTCTTCCATGGTTCTCTGCAGCTGTGGGCATGGAGGACTCTGTGCCACGCAGTGCCCTGAGCCACCTCGGAGCAGAGTCCCTCCCTGCCCCAGGGTGGGTGACAAGCCCCTGTGCACCCCGGGGTGAGCTGCCCCATGGAGGCAGTGCAGCCCTGGCTGCCTTTCCCAGAAGCCACGGGCTCCCAGAGAGCTGTCCATGCAGGAGCAGCCCTGGTGTGTGTGACAGGGTGAACATGTGCCATCACCTGCTGTCCTAGCTCGGAGAAGCACAGGATGGGGCAGAGGCTGCCCCAGCCCAGAGTGGACTGCCAGTGAGACGCACTTACCTGCAGCACTCACCTGCTGGGGTGCAGGCTGGGCTGAGCGAGGCAGGTCCCTGTGCTGCTCCCCCAGCTGTGAAGCTGCAGAAATCCCTCTTAGCTCTGTTTTTTGCACAGCAGGACAGTATAGGTAAGGTAGAGAAGCCAGGAAAGGGTGGGCTCTGCAGCTAAGGGGCCTTGCTTTAGTTATCATGTGGCTCTTCAAGAGGCTGTGCTGGCCCCTGTATCCATGAACTGATGTATCACCAGGGGCTGGGATGGAAATTGGCAGAAACAGCACTGTCTCCAAGGAGGTTATTCATAGTTGCCATAGAAACCAGGGGTTTTGGTGCCCCCTTTGTCTCTCGTTGTAAAGATGTGATAATTGAAATTAAACTTTATTTCAGTCCCTGGAGATTGCTGGAGGGATGGGTATATCCCAGGAGTGTCATGTGCCAAGGGGCTCCTAAGTTCCTGTCACATCCGCACGGGTGATGAGAGGTGGTCAGGGAAGAGCTGGTCCCAAATGAGGGGCACTGCTAAACTAGGGCTAAGAGAGGCTCAGGTGTGTGTCCCAGAGCTCAGGCCCACAGCTCCTGGGCCACGGGGTGGGCACAACCCCCGGGGAAGAGGAACTGTCCCCTCCCCGCTGTGTGTGTCCCAGCAGTGGCACTGCGGGCAGTGGGGCTGGCATGTGTGGCACTGGATAGCCACACCATGGAATAGCCACACCATGGGATAGCCACACCATGGGATAGCCACACCACTGGATAGCCACACCATGGAATAGCCACACGATGGAATAGCAACACCACTGGATAGCCACACCATGGGATAGCCACACCATGGAATAGCCACACCATTGGATAGCCACACCATGGAATAGCCACACCATGGAATAGCCACACCATTGCACAGCCACACTGCGCCACACCACTGCCTGTTCCTGCCCCCCAGCCAAGGGGAGAGGCTGCAGGCTGCAGTCACATGAGGAGCTGTCACTTTGTTCCTGATTTACTGCTTGGGTGGCTCCTGAGTGTGCTGTGCTGCACTTTCCCCACCTCCCTGGATACCCTCTGAACCCAGGAATGGGGACAGCAGTCTGATATCTGCCAGGCACTGCTGAGCCTGTGAGCTGCAGGTCAGCCCAAGAGAGGAAGGGGCTGGGCTGAATACACATTTGGGGACCCACTGGAGAACGAGCTGAGGTTAAACGTACCATGCCCATGAGTGCACATGGCCTGCAGGCAGATATTCCTGGCATGGGGTGGGTGAAGACATTTCTATTTCATGTGTGGGCTCTGCCCTCTCTGATGTTCCTGCTGTGGAGCTGGGGCAGGAAAGCAGTCAGGGTGAATGTTGGGGCACTGTCAGGGAGGAGCAAGTGCCTGGCAGGAGTGAGGATGGCTGAGCCCTCCCCAGGCAGCCAGAGAGCTGCCAGGCGAGAGGTGGTCAGGGAAGAGCTGGTCCCAAATGAGGGGCACTGCTAAACTAGGGCTAAGAGAGGCTCAGGTGTGTGTCCCAGAGCTCAGGCCCACAGCTCCTGGGCCACGGGGTGGGCACAACCCCCGGGGAAGAGGAACTGTCCCCTCCCCGCTGTGTGTGTCCCAGCAGTGGCACTGCGGGCAGTGGGGCTGGCATGTGTGGCACTGGATAGCCACACCATGGAATAGCCACACCATGGGATAGCCACACCATGGGATAGCCACACCATGGAATAGCCACATCACTGGATAGCCACACCACTGGATAGCCACACCATGGATAGCCACACCACTGGATAGCCACACCATGGAATAGCCACACCATTGGATAGCCACACCATGGAATAGCCACACCATGGAATAGCCACACCATTGCACAGCCACACTGCGCCACACCACTGCCTGTTCCTGCCCCCCAGCCAAGGGGAGAGGCTGCAGGCTGCAGTCACATGAGGAGCTGTCACTTTGTTCCTGATTTACTGCTTGGGTGGCTCCTGAGTGTGCTGTGCTGCACTTTCCCCACCTCCCTGGATACCCTCTGAACCCAGGAATGGGGACAGCAGTCTGATATCTGCCAGGCACTGCTGAGCCTGTGAGCTGCAGGTCAGCCCAAGAGAGGAAGGGGCTGGGCTGAATACACATTTGGGGACCCACTGGAGAACGAGCTGAGGTTAAACGTACCATGCCCATGAGTGCACATGGCCTGCAGGCAGATATTCCTGGCATGGGGTGGGTGAAGACATTTCTATTTCATGTGTGGGCTCTGCCCTCTCTGATGTTCCTGCTGTGGAGCTGGGGCAGGAAAGCAGTCAGGGTGAATGTTGGGGCACTGTCAGGGAGGAGCAAGTGCCTGGCAGGAGTGAGGATGGCTGAGCCCTCCCCAGGCAGCCAGAGAGCTGCCAGGCTGGGCCATGGCACGGCACAGCTGCCTCTCACCATCCCTCCCCCCCAGCACAGTGATGCTGGAGGGGCCAGCTCAGCTGCCCACCTTGACCCAGCCAGCTCCTGCCAGGCTGGGGACACCAGTTTGTGCCTGCGGTGCCAGCTCCTGCCAGCCTGAACCTTGCTCAGTAAGCAGGCAGTAAATATCCCAGGGACAATGCAATGACACAGGCTCCTTCTCAGCCGTTGGCACTGGGAGCTGCCCTGAATCATGCCATGGAAACGGGCCAACAAAGAGGCCAGCAGGAGACAAGCCCACACGTGGTTTTTTCTAGAGGGCCCAGCCTTGCCCACAGCCAAAGTAGGTTAACTGGGAACGGTGTTTTGAGGTTAACTGCTGCACACAGGTCATGCTCAGCATGACGAAGGGTCCGGGCTGGCCAGGTGCCAGCAGGATGCAGCAGGCAGTGGCACTGCTCTGCAGTGCCCCGTGACAAGTGTGCCAGCGATCAGCATGGGCCTGCTGGAAGCACCTGAGTGCTCCACTGAAGGCTCCAGGACCTTTTGTCTGGGGTCTCTGTGTGCCAGGCGCTCCTGCCCACGACACTGCAGATGTTTCCAGCTGCAGCAGGAGCACTGATGACAATCATGCTGAGTGTCCATCCCTGGCAGTGATGTGACAGCAAAACCAAATTAATCTAGAGCAGAAAGCAGGGAGATGGGCCTGACACCCTCCTTCCCAGCCCCCTGTGGAAGGAAATGTTGGTGTTTCTGTTTCTGACCAGCATTTCCCATCTCAAGCTCCACAAGAAGCTGAATTGAAATAAAACACTTTGCATCTGTTGCCCTTGACTTTCCTCTAGAGAACTTTCTCAAAACAGCATGTTTAGCTCTGAAACTATCCATATAAAGGGACTTTCCCCTGACTCTGTCCTGCCCACACAGGACACGTATCCTGGCAGCTGGCAGAAGGTGGCCAGGTGGCTGGGATGGCAGTCAGCACGGTGTGAGGAATGCAGGGGAATTTCTGTCCCTGTCTCTGGGCTGACATCATGTGGATATGACTGCTGCGATGTGCCACCACATTCCCATGGTTTGGGACTGTGTTTTGGTGCACCCAGTGGTTTTTGGGTGCCCTGGGAGGACACTCCATGACCTCAGTTTGGGTTACTGCTGTCCCTGGGCAGGGGCAGCATGCCAGCAGCGGTGCTGGAGCAGAGGGCTGGCCAGAGGCTCCCTGCCCAGCTCCCCACCATGAGCCAGCCACACCGGGGTGGGAACTGCTCACTCCCCAGCTGTGCTGAGCCTGGCGAGCAGGTTCGGGACTGAGGAGGATGGGCTGCGTGTCCTGGAAGGCAGCAGCCACCCAGGTGCTGGTAAACACATTGCGAAAGGCCGGGCTGAGCCTCACCCCCTCACATCAGCGCTGAGTCATCCCGTGCTCCGGGCTGCTCCCCTTGCCGCCATCCTGCTTGTGAGAAACAACTGCTCACTTTGAAAATTTAAAAAGGTTTATTAAACCTTGGCAAAAATACAACAAAGGACAACATAAGGAAAAATTCGCAGTGCTGGAAACTGCCCTCGTGGATGCCACGTGGCCGGTTCATCTTCAAGGTGGATGCTCAGTCTTTTATACCCCTGGGGTTGCATCAGCCAGCCCTGGCCCCTCTCACAGTCTGTCACTCAGCTCTTCTTGGCCATTTATCGGTGGAGACTGCTTTCTTTTAGCTTGATTGGAGATCAGGTGTTGTCATGCCTCACCCCCTCAGCAACAAGTTTTTCCCTTCCCAACTGCCCCAGGTAAGGGGCACATGTGCACGCCTTCTTTTTACCTGTCCTGGACAACCCAGGCTGTCTGATGGCAACAATACAGGGGGGGGAAAGGGAACTGTGGGGAGAACAGAGGACATCTAAACTACAGTAACATAACTTTACATCACTAAAGCTTTTTTTAATATTCACACAATAGTCATCCCTTAATTGTGAGAGCCAATCATCTCATTAACCATCTATAACAATCCCACCCTCTCCTCTCCACTCCACAGTGCCACCACTGTGGGTCCCCTCTGCTGCCAGGGGCTCCTCAGCACGCTGAAATGGGAGTAAGTCATCACTTCTGCCTGCTGCAGTTTCCCCATCCATGGCAGAAGGGCTCCCAGGTAGGAGACAGCTGACTCAGTTTACCAGCAGGAGGACTGAGCCATCAGACCCATCCTCCACAGGGCTGAGAACATCAGGCTCTACCCTCGTGTGGGGAGGACAGCATGACCAGCACCCCTCAGCTCTACAAGAGGAGTCTCAGAGCCAGGGGCAATTTCTGCACCCCGCAAAGATTCCAAGTTCCATCAGGACGTTCAACCAGGGCCAGCCACTGCTGCTGGGAGAGGGAAATTACTCTTATCCAAGCACAGTGCAAATGCAGCTTGGAAAAAAAAATGCAGGCACTCTGCTTGCATGGAGAATTTGACTCTGCCTCTCTGAGAGGGTTCCAGCAGGAACCCTCTCTGTGGCAGCAGTGCTCAGCTGGTCCCCACTCCTTCTCACTGGGCCCAGTCAGGACCGGTGCTGGGAGACTCTCAAGGCGATCTCTACACCTTGCAGGACCTCTGAGAAGAGCCAGCTGTGCCAAGGTTCTGTGAGGGAGGACTTGAGCTCCTTTCCACTTGTTTTGAAATAATGGAGTTCCCTGGCATGGAAACAAGTCCTTATGGCAGTATGGCAGGATGGTGCTGGCAGCCACTTGGTGCAGGGTGACACAAGAACCTGTGGCACAGGGCACTGGGCTGGGAGTTCCCCAATACTCCCAGCCTGGGCTGCTCCAGGAGCCCAGCTGTGCCTCTGCTCCCAGTACCCGTGGGCAAAAGGAGTGGCACAGGCTGGGGGGACTGGGCTGGGCTGGTGGCTGCAGAGCCTGTGCTGTGCTCATTCCTGCCATGGGCCATCAGCCCAGGAGCTGCACAGTGCAGCCTGCCCTCGCCAGCTTCATGGGGAAGGCGTGAGCAGCCCTCTAAGGTAGTGTTGGCTCTCGGCTCCTGGCTCACCCCAGCAGCTGGCAGGGCCAGGGGAGCTGTGCCATGTTAGGGGAGCAGGCTGGTGTGAGTCACTGGCTCGTTTCCATGTGCTTGGAGCTGTCCAGGCACAGCCCCACCAGCTTGGAGAGGTGGAGGGGGTGGGCAGGCTCAGCTCAGCTCCTGGGGCTGCCGGGCATTCTGTCTCAGGCAGGTGAGCCCCACAGTGATGTGTTCCTCTGCTTTACTGGTTTGCATACCATGGGGATCTCCCCATCCTTTGGCTCTGCACATGGTGCCGTGTATCACCCTGGGCACTTCCACCCACTGCTTCCTCCAGCACGGGGCTGCCCTGTGGCTGTGAGCAGCCTTGCTGAGCATGAGCCATACTGCCTAGGACTGAACAAAGTGCCCATCAGCTTGGAAACCTGCTCCACACTGGCTGCTGGTGCTGGAAGATGCCCTGGAGCAGGCTTCTTTCCTTAGCCACAAGATCTAAATCTGGTCTCGTCACCATCTGGGGTTTCCCTAAACTCCTTTCACTCCAGAGCTGGCAATACTGGAACAGCAGTAACACCTGAGGAGATGGAATATAGTATATGTGCCAGACCTGTCTGCTCCAAATGCTCTGAGCTCCTTGCCAGGCTTTCCCTGCTCACCTCCATGCCCTGTCCCCAGCATCCAGCACTGTAGCAGAGCTGTCACTCAGATCTGCACCCCCAGCTCAGGTCAACTCAGCTTGCCCTCAGGGACCTGGGTGCTTGCCGTTAGTCACCTGTGAAACACCCAGCAGCCAGAGCGTGCTGGTGGTGAGAGCTGTGCTCAGGCTGGCACAGCTGGACCAGCCACCACCTGGCACAGCCTCTTGGACTACAGGGCCAGTGGGCAGAGCTCACAGCTGAGGACAGGCTGGGCTAGCAGTGCCACCAGTCTCCTGGGATCCACCTCTCCAGGAAACATAAAAACCTCCTGGGCAGCTCAGCCTCCATCCTGCCCTTCTAGCTAGCAAAGGACCTGGAGCACAGTGTGTGCTGGGTGCTGCCTGTGTGTAGCTCACCTTTAGTGTCTCCAGAGGCACCTGCATGATCTCATGTGATGCTTCATGGTTGGCCTGCCTTTTTTCTTCCTTATGCCACTTGCAAGGGCTTCAAAATAAAGTTGCTTGTGCTGTGGGGGTGACACCCAGCACCCTGAGAGACAGCCCTGTCCTGGTGTGCTAGTTTTGGCTTCTTTTCTGCCTCTGTCAGAGTTGGGATTGAAAGTGCTCGAGATGATATTTCGAGTTCAGACTCAGATGTTGATTCTTTCCTTATCTGTGTTACAGTCTCACATGCAGTGAGTTCTGCAGTATTTCACTAACAAGCTACAAAAATGGCCCCATATCTATCACTACAAGGTCTTTAAAGGAAAAAACTATCCAATTAGGAAATGACACCTAAACTATTTTTACTTTTAACCCAATAACTAATCCCTTTATGTCCGCACTGCAGACTTTTCTGTCCAATTACACAAAACCACCCAAACCCATGGAGAAGGTGAAGAAGCAGGACCAGCCCTAAACCCCCCATCATAGATCCATATATACTACTATACTCCAAAACCTCAAACTCCAAGCTCTCCACCATGTGATATTACACACTTCTATTCAAACTCCCCACCCACAATCCCAGTTCTATGAATCAATCTGGGAAGCCTTCTCCATGGCCTCAGGTCAAATGCAGTGTTCTCCTGGGGGTCAGTGCCTGGCACAGAAAGCCCAAAACTCTCAGTATCCAGGGTTCCAACACTGGTGTTGGGCTCTCTCATCCAAACACAAGCTTTTCTGTTCTCAGGCTCAGAACATCCCTCTGTGGTTTTGCCCCATCCTGCAGACTTCCAGCTGCACTGTGCAGGTTTGTGAGGAGCTGCAGCTGCAGCACAGAGTCTGAGGGTGTCCAGACCACCCCCACACCCCTGGGATGGTAGGGTGTGATATTCTCAGTTCAGTCAAAGAAAGAACAGAGATAATTTCTCCCAGGCCAAGCCTGGGAAACTTAGAGAAAAGAATTAAAACATTATTCTCTCTCTTTCTGTAACTATTGTTTACAGATATGATTCTCCAGAGTGTGCTATTCATAGTTCACCAATAGTGTGAGAGGTTTTTACTTTGAGACCAATCAAGTCTCACCTTAGCGAGTCAGATTATAAAAAGGCCTGCTACCTTCATTAAACACCTTCTGCCTTCTGATTCACCTTATGAAGACTGGAGTCTTTCCTTCCATCCCTGACTCAACAGTGTCAGCAGGGCTCTGGCTAGAGGGCTCTTGGGATCATGGCATGAGTCTCTGGGTGCTGTCAGGGCAGGTAGGTGGGCTCAGGGGAAGAATCACTCCAGGCAGCCCCAGGGTGTCAGACTCTGCAGCATGGGCTGCTGGAAGCCAGGCAGACAGAAGGCTGGAGGATGCAGGAGAAGCTTGTAGTGTGGGTGTCTCAGTTTGGAGACAGATTTAAGAGGAGACACTCTGCAATGAGTAGTCTCCTCTAAAGAGTGTCAACAATCCCTCTCCACTGAAAAAATGAATGCTAATAGAGGAAAGTGGGGGAAAAAAACCCCAACAGTTTATTAACAACAGTGCCCACAAGGCAAGGATGAAAAGGAAACAACTGCTAAACATTGAACTATCAGAACTCACACCCTCCTCCCCCTCACCCCCCAACAGGAACAAAGACCCCAAAATGCCCAGAGAATGGGGCAAACATTGAAGAAATAAATATCCTTTCCCAACACGTGGTATGAGATGGTGCTGGCTTTCATCCGAGGGAAGTGCAGCTTCCACAGAGGAGCTCCAGCAGGAGGCAAACCCCTGGTGGCTCTCTGGTGTCAACCCCCTGTCCAGGGCAGAGGAAGCAGCAGGGCTGGGTTCCCTGGTGTGCTTTCTCTGCCCAGCTCAGCTCCCCGAGGCTTGGGGCTGGAACAGGGCAGGAACACTTGCACCAGTCTCGCTTCTCCAGCCCCCAGCCAGCAGCTGTTCACTTCACCTCAAGGCAGCTGAAAGATTGCTGCTGCAGCTTCTCCAAGCCAGGCAAGGGAAAGGCTTTTTGCCTGGGCCAAAAAATCCCAAGCAAGTCAAGCAAAACCAAACCACACAGCACCACAGAATACCTGGGGCAGTGAGGTTTTGAAAATGCCACCAAAAAACCCAAAGCTCCCCCCACTTCCCCAGCCCTGCGCACATCCAGTCCTGAGCCTGAAAGATACAGCAACTGGTTTTGGGCATAAAGCCCATGGAATAAATATAGATCATGGAATAAATAAAGATCATGGAATAGACTATCATCATCAATCACTCCAAGACAGTGGATTAAGCAGAGAGATAGTGGGGTGATCTTATGGAGTTCTTGCAATGAGCACTGATGGTGTAAGATGAGGACTTGCAGCCCCTGGGCAGGCATAATGTGATTCTCTTCTCCATGCACCCACCCTGCAGAGAGCACCCAGAAGCAGGAGGACACACAAACACCTGAAAGCAGCCTGGGAGCCCAGCTATACACAGGCTTTCACCTGCTGAGGCTTCTACAACAAAGGCACACACATCCACACGCTTGCCAAAATGGAAACACAGCACTTGCATCTCTAGACATGCATGAGGAGCTTCCTGTCTGCTCTGACATGGGCTCAGCTGCATCTCAGATTCCAGCAGAAAAGACACCTTCCTCCTCCAAGGATATGAAATGTGGGCTGGGGGGGGCGGGTTGCAATGAACCAGAAGAGCCACACAGTTGGGGCTCACATTGATTTTTCCCCAGGCTCCCTTCCTGCATGTTCCAGGTTTGGGTGCAGGATGTGTCAGATTGCCACGGCCTGAGCATGGGCTGAGTGCTCACTGGGAGCAGCCAGTGGATAGCTGGGCTGCATCTGGAGTGGGAGATGCTATAGAGAATGTGGTGGACCTTTCAGCATCCTGGAGATAAACAGGGATCCAGTCTGATGCCCCTGAACATTGCTGAGGGCAGACAAAGAGTTTCTGGGAAGCCTCCACCTGCAGTGGACTCTGTACATCTCAGCTTGCTTTGTGACTGAGGACACAGGAGAAGAGGAATGGTTCAAACTTCAGGGCAGGGTTACATTAGAGATTGGGAAGAAATTCTACCCTGAGACGGTGGTGAGGCCCTGGCACAGGTTGCCCAGAGAAGTTGTGGCTGCCCCATCCCTGGGAGTGTCCAAGGCCAGGCTGGACAGGGCTTGGAGCAACCTGGGATGGTGGAAAGTGTTTGCAGCAAAGTATCTGAACAATTTAGACTACAGAGTGCGCCAGCCATTTCACTTGTAACTGCTCTTATCAGAATTTTTTAGGGCCCTCTAGAATTCATCATAGTTACTAAGACATAAACTGTACTAAATTAAGAAAGAAGAAGCTAAGAATCTAAATTCCAAAACTACAAGAAAGAAATAACAGAGAACTGTGAGCCACCTGGGCTGTAACCAGTCACATATTCTGAGAAGTGCATGCAAAGCTCACAGACAAACAAAAGCACCAATAAAAAATGTGTGTTCAGCATGTACAGTAGAGTTAGAATGTATAAATAAGTGCATAATGTAAACAATAAACAGCTTCTGCTTAATCATAGTTGTCCAGGAATCCTGAATTCCCCACAGCTGTCCCTGCCCTTGGCAGGGGGGTGGGATGAGGTGTTTTGTAAGGTCCCTTCCAACCCAAACCATTCCATGACTTCTGTGTCTCTAAGGCAACTGGGAGCACCCTTGTCTGAGAGCATGGTGGAGGAAGGTGCAGTCACAGTTCCAGAAGGGGGATAGCAGAATATCGTGCCAGGGGTCAAGGAGTGTGAGCTGCACTGGGTTTGCTCATGGCTGGGACACCTGCAGAGGCAGCACAGCCAACTTTTGGCACCATGGAGGTGCTTGGCTCCTTGCCTGGGTGGGTGCCAGCACTGCCTGCACCATGCTGGATGCTCAGGGTACTGGAACTGGGTCTGGAGGCCAGTGACACCCTTGGGAGACCAGCACTCAGCTGGCATTGCTGCCTGGAGAGCAGGAAAGGGTTAGCAATCCTGGTGCCTGCTGATGCCTGCATCCAGCTATGTGAGGTATGTGTGGCACCAGCACACCTCGGCAGGGGAGAGACTCTCCTTGCCCTGGCTGGGCTGCCTGGAGACAGCTCTGCTCCAGCATGGTGGGGAGAGGGAGCAGGATGGGGGGTCCCCATACCCCACTGACAGAGAGGCTGACTGCTGGCTCCCGCTCTGGTCCCTGGGGAATTTATCTGTCAGAAAAGCAGATATTCCCACTCCATTGGCCCTGCACAGCCAGGATTTGCCTTGCAAAACCAGGAGGTGATATGCAGAGAGGGCAGCAAGCACACAGAGAGGCTGCACACTGCTGGCTGTGTTCCTGTTATCCATGAATCCATCAGACAGGCTGTTGTTATCACCCCCACAGATCTCCACTCCAGCTGCTGCCCAGAATCCATGCTCTGGCTTCAGAGCCCATCCCAGGTGCCCACCAAGCCCCCATGGGTACAGGAGAGGGCTGGGCTGCTCTCTGGCACTGGAGCCAGTTGCTGTGGGAACATGGAAGACACTGGCTGAACTGCTGGCCCCCACACAGGCAGTTCATTTCGTTCCTCATCCTGGGAACAGCCGTGCTCCAGTAGAGGGAGGAAATCATCCCCCAAGCACAGCCCCGGGGGTCAGACTGGATCCAGTGGTGTCCCCAGTGCTCGTTCCCAGAGCACCTGTGGGGACACCCTGTGCACCAGGGACCAGGCTTGGAGCTTCTCCAGACAAAGTTTTACCTTGTGCCCCAGCAAAAGCTGTCCCAGCCAGGGAACTGGCAGGACCGGTCCCCACCCTGCAGCTGCTGCCTAACAATGCCTGGTTTTGACAAAGGAAAAGCAAAGCACAGCCTCCAGCAGCCCCAGCAAAAGCTGGGACCAGAGGGATTCCCAGGGACCCTGGAGGAGAGGAGAGGAGAGGAGAGGAGAGGAGAGGAGAGGAGAAGATCGCAGTTCTTCTAGAAGCAATGGTGGACTTAAGATCTGAGTGACCTTTAGGAATCATCTCTCACACTATTGGTGAACTATGAATAACACACTCTAGAGAACCATATCTATAAACAATGGTTACAGAAAGAGAAATTGTTTGAATAATTGTTTGAATTCTTTAATCTAAGTTTCTTACAGCTTCTACACAGCTTCCCAGGATTTTCCTGGGAGAACCATGTGTTCAGAGGATATGTAATTGCTACATTCCCCCAGCAAAGTCCATGTTGCCCTGAGAAATGCAGGCTTAGGGCTTGCTGCTGCTGCTGGCCACCAGCACAGCGCAGGGGCCTGAGCATGGGGCACTGAGGACACCCAGACAGTGCCTGGGGACCTGCTGCTTTGGGGGCTATGCCAGGAGCCCTCCAAACAGCACACAGTGGAGGTGCCCACCCTGCAGTGCCCTGGCCTGGGCACCTGCTCAGGAGCCCTGGCATTTCCTGCTCCCTGCTGTGAGGTGTTGGGTGCACTGCACTGGGAGGCACAGCAATTCTCCCATGTGCAAATTCCCTGTGTGACCCATCCCAGAGGCTGGACTTTGGGAGTGCCACCGGAGCTGGGGATGTGCAGGGCTTTTCCCCAGGGGAGCAGGAAGGTTTTGGTACATCCTAGGGTTAAAGGCCTTCTCACAGGGCTGTGCATTGGGTAAATTTAACCTCCTGGCACTAAGAGCCCCCTATTTTCCCCGGTAATGAGGATGAAGAGCTGGGTGGGCTCTTCTGCTTCTGTCCATCACCCACCCAGAGAAGGAGTCGAGGCTGACAGAGCTTGTGCAGCAGCACATCCTCCTGCACACCAGCTCATTCCACACAGGCATAGTCCAGCTCACAGGGCAGCATAAAGACTGCATTGTTCCCAGATGGAAATGATCATCCTGGTGACCTGGAAATACAGAGCAGCTCTGTCAGCAAAGCTATACGGTTTCAAAAGCTGAGATCAAAGGGCCCTCTGGGTCAGACTCTGCAGGTCCTCACAGACACCTGTAATAAAGACACGTCCCTCTAATTATTCTCATTTTGCCTGCCACAGTCACCAGAGCCGTGGGGCTCGTCCCTCACTCACGGAGCAGCAGGGGGGACAGGGACGTGGCAGGAACAAAGGATTCTTGTGTGGGGAGGGGTGGGTGCAGGGAGCTTTGGCAGAACAGAGCAGCATTTGCTCCCCTCTGCCTGCTGTGAGCCCCAGCCATGCCTATTGCCCTCTCCCACCTCGCACCACCCTAGCTGGGCAGTTCCCACTGCTCCAGCACATCCCAGTGATTTCCCCTGGCCCTGTGCACAGCTGGGCACACAGCAGGCAGCCAGCCCTGCACTGGGCACCTGACCTCTCCCAGCACAACCTGGCACCACCAGCAGTGCACACCTTCTGCCAGAGCCTGGCATCCCTCCCACAGCAGCTCTGCAGAGTGCTTTCCCCAGCCTCTTATCTGCTGGACTTCAGACCCCACCGTGGGCAGATAAAGTATCTGCAGACACACCTCGAGCACACAACGATCAGCCTGTGAACGCTGGATTTCTCCCTCTGCTTTCAATTGGCACAGGTGGTCCTGGAAATGCCAGGGCATGTTTTTGTGCCACCCTGGCCACATCCCTTTGGCCTGGGTCAGGGTGGCTCCTGGCACAGCAGGGACACTGTGGCCCCTCTGTCACTCCGGGTGGGGTAGATGGGGGGAGGGAGAAGTTATTTTGGGTCCCCTTTTCAGAGGTGTAGAGATAGCTCCCAAAGGGCAGGGGCAGGGACCCTCCTGTGCAGGCCCAGCAGAGAGCTCTGCTCTGGCACATGTGGGATGAGCGGGCTCTGTTCTCAGCAGGTCAGGCTCAGCAGGTGTTAGGAGGAAAACTAGGACTGTCCCTGACCTCAGATGTCACAGGAGAAAATGAGCACAGCTCCCCAGCAAATGGCTGTGCTAATTAGAGGAGGAGGAGGTGACATATTGTTCAGCCTCCTATGGCCAAGGCTCAGCCAGCTCCTGGCCTGGCACGGGTCAGTTCTGGCCGTGGGCTGCAGGGCTCCCAAGCAGCCAGATGTGCAAGGTGCCACCATGCCTCTTTTTGGGTCAGATGGGCCCCTTGTCTGCCCCAGGTGCTGCTGGTTTGAGCTTGGCTTCCCCAGCAGCCCTGGAAAGATGCTTCACCTCCTCCCTCCCCTCCCCTGCACTGGGGCAGCCAAAGGCAGCTGAGAGTGGAGGGGGATGGGGCTCAGAGGTGACAGCAGCAGGGGACATGCCTGGGGCTTAGAGAGGAGGGGCAGGCACAGCGTGTGGGGTGGGGGACACTGCTGATGGTGCCCAGGGTCACCGACCAGTCCAGGATCTGTCTCTCAGGATGTCACACAATGATGGCAAATTTGGTGTGATGGCACTAACCACCCTCCTGCTGGGCACTGGCTCTGTGTCCCCAGGAGCCACCAAGCTCTCTGTCCTGTGGAGTTTGGTCCACCTGGTTCCTGTGGCACAGTTAAATCTGCCCACTGTGAATCAGTGTGGGGGGCAGGGGGACACTGCTGGTGCTGTGGCAGCCAGAGGATGTCCCCCACCACTGAGAGAGCTGAGGGGCTGTTGGGGCCCCGGGGTGCCATGGGCTTTGGCTGTGCCCTGGAAAGCCCCCAGCAGCACTCAGCCTGCAGGACTGGGACAGCCTCTCTTTGCCCTCGTTTCTGCTCCAGCCGTGTTTGCCTTCACACGGTACCCAGTGCTGAGCAAACAGCACATGGGGACAGCCAGCAGCTGGCAGGGAGGGACAGCCCTGGCTGTGTCCCCCGGCCTGCCTTCCCCTGCTCCCCCCGCAGCAGGCTTTGCAATAAAAACACAGATCCAGTTTGAGCTGGGAGGCTGCAGGGTGGGGGATCCTGGCAAGCCACAACTCCAAAGCAGAAGGGCTGCTGCTGGCTGCAGGAGGGATTCAGCAGCTTGCTTTCAGGGGTGAACAGGCCTGCATTATCCTGCAGAGATCCCTATGTGATGGCTGTGGGGATGACACAGGAACTTCTACATGGGAAAGGCAACTTGCCCTGACTGGGTGGGTGCTGGGAGCAAGTCTGGGTCTGAACAAGTCTAGCCATGACACCTGAACCTGCACCCTCCTCTATGCCATCATTGTCCCCTGGTCTCAGCCATGACGGGCACTGAACTCTGCTTTTTGCTCTTAGGGTTTGTTATCTCATGTTTGGAGGCTGCAGGATCATGGCTGTCCACAGCTAATGAGTAGAGAGAGCTCAAGCAGCCCAGTGACTTGACAGGCTTTTCCCAGGCAAGTGGCCACTGGGAAACTACACTGATCAAAAAGATGGGCTGGTCTGAACTGATTTCTCCTTGTTCAGAAGGAGAGCATGAAGACATCCACAGCCCAGTCTGCTGGCAGAGCAGAACCTCTCCAGATTCAGTCTGTGATGAATTCAAAGCAGGTAAGTTATGCACTGGTTGGTGCAGGTGTGTTTTTCCGCAGAAATGGAACAGTTGATGTGCTCGTTTCTGTCCCTTGTGAGCTCTGAAGCCAAATTGGAAGAAAGCCCATGCTACACAAGCAAAAGAACAAACAACCCAGCTCTGTGCTTGGAGAGTGGCCCACAGTGTTTTGTGGCCTCATAGCTCCATGTAGGACAAGTCTCAATTGACAGAGTTTGTTACAAGCACTGTCCAGGTGTCCTGTGTGGTCATTGCCCTCCTGTGGCCATTCCCAGGCCAGCCACGTCCAGCTGTGCATGTGGAGAAGGCTGGAGATGGTCCAGGCTGGTCTGGAGCCCATCAGCAGCATCAGCTGTGCTCAGAGAACCAGCTGCAATAGGTCATGGTGCTCCTACATCCCCACTCTCCCCCCAGACTTGATAGACCTGATCCTAAAGCTGTGCTGGCCACCAGCTTCTCCTGGTGATGACCTTAAATCCCTTAAATCCCACTGCTCCCACCTGCCCCAGCCTCGCTTAGACATGAGGGCCATGATGGTCTGCTCTTGGGAGACCCCCAGACAAGCTGCAGGGCATGTGACCCACATGCTCACACCATCACTGCTGGTCATCATCCCACCAGAGGCTGCAGAGGTGGGTGTCCCCAGAAGGGCACATTCCCCTCTGCAGGTCACTAGCACTGAACAATGGGCACACACTGCTGGAACACCTCAGGCTTCCCGAGCTCCTGACCCAGAATTACCATACCTCCATGTCGCCCTCATTACCACACCTCCTAGTCATCCCTGTGGCCGTGATCACCGTGGGGCCCAGTGGATGAGACTCCAGCAGGAGCTGCCCCAAGGATCTGATGGTGCTCCTTGATGGAGGAGAGGCAGGACCACTGTGCCACCTCCACTGAGAGGGAAGAACATGCCCAGGTGTACCAGGCATGGGGTGGCCAAGGTGGCACTGTGGTTAGTGAGGTAACACTGATGGAGGATAAACATGAACATTTCAGCAGCTTCCCCCCCAGCCCAAGGCTACAGCACACCTGCCAGCTTCTCACCTGGCGTGCCCCCCAAAACACACGGGCACTCCTCTCTGCAGTGAGCTGCACCCTGGGAGGGGGCTTGGCCAGCTGAGCTCATGCCACGGAGAACTCTGCTGCTGCCAGGCTGTGGGAGTGAAGTCTCACGGCAGCCAAGACCCGCAGTGTGGGTGGGCATGAAGCTCCTCTGCCCACAGAAAAGTCCAAAACTGATCAAGACCATTCCTTTTCCTAACTGCAGCCTAAGTTTGGGCCCTGATCTTCCCTGCCCCCAGTCCCAGGAGCAGAGGGATTCTGGGGCACATGGCATCAGCTGTCACATCAGCCCCTCTGCAGCAGCCTGGTGGCATCTTCACTGTGGCTGTAAGCCAAAGGCAGGGAGGAGCTGCCTGCTGTGGGTGCAGCGCTCCATGTGCTGCTCCAGGTGAGGGACGAGCTTGTGTCAGGGCTGGAGCAGATCCAGACAAGCCCTGAAGGGCTGGCTGTGGTGTTTGCCTCAGGTCCCAGCCACGGCACAGTGCTGGAAGGATCCTGGAGAAGGCCTTTTGCTGTCCTTACCTTCTTGCTTCAGTGTCCCCTTTCCCAAAACGCCTGCAGCAGGGCTGGGGTGGGCTGTGCACGGGCACTGAGCAGTACCTGGGTGCTCTGGGCCTCTCCCACCCTGCAGGACACATGCCCAGCCCTGGGTGCCCAGGCTTGCCCGGTGGGGTGGCACGGCTGCCCGCACCTCGAGGTGCCGTGTTTTCCTTCCAAACAAGCCGTAGGCATTCACCTCCATAAATAAATAGAAATCGGTCCCAGGAGCACGGCACGACAAAGAGGGCACTGTGTGCAGCCTGCAGCGCTGCCAGGCTGGCTCAGCTCAGCACCTTCTGCAGAGTCAGGGCACGGAGGGCACGGGAGAGGCACAGCCCGGCCTGCGGACAGCCCTGCGGCTCCGGGGGGCTGAGGCGGGGCAGCTCCTGCTCTGTGAGGAGGTGGGGAATTTCCACAGCAGCTGAGCCCGGCCCAGCCCTCGGAAAATCCAGTGGCACGGGGAGGGAGCTGCGGTGCCAGCCCAAGGTCAGCGGTGCCCACAGCAAGGTGGGGCTGGGCACAGGCCTGCAGACGCCATGGCGTGTGGGGCAGCAGCAGGCAATGCCCCAGGGGCATGAGCTGCCCTGGTACCAGGCAGACAGAGGGTCCTGCAGCCCTTGCAGTGACACAGGGAGCCCAAGCCACAGCGCCAGCCCAAGGTCAGCAGTGCCCACAGCAAGGTGGGGCTGGGCACAGGCCTGCAGACCCCATGGCGTGTGGGGCAGCACCACACAATGCTGTGGGGCTGCAGGGCAGACAGGAGCAAAGCTCAGAGGGTCCTGCAGCCTTCTGTGACACAGGGAGCCGCGGTGCCAGCCCAGGGTTGGGCAGTGGGTCAGCGGTGCCCACGGCAAGGTGGGGCAGGGGACAGGCCTGCAGACCCCATGGCGTGTGGGGCAGCAGCGGGCAATGCCTCCGGGGCTGTGGGGCCCATATGGGCTGCCCTGAGCAAAGTTCAGAGGGTCCTGCAGCCCTTGCAGTGCCAGCCCAAGGTCAGCAGTGCCCACAGCAAGGTGGGGCTGGGCACAGGCCTGCAGACCCCATGGCGTGTGGGGCAGCAGCAGGCAATGCCCCAGGGGCATGAGCTGCCCTGGTACCAGGCACACAGGAGCAAAGTTCAGAGTGTGAAAAATGAGGTTTACTTTCTTGGTAAAATCTAAAAAGTTTAATAACAAGGCAGTAGGAGGCAGAAATAAAGCAAAGGGTTAAAAACAGCTGGGTGCTTGGCATTTAGCTAAGAGTACACTGTTATTTTTGGAGATACTCTTTAAATACTTTTTCTATTACATTAGCTTGTTGCATATTCATAGACTTATGCATATTTATATTTTTCTATAAATTAGTGTACATATTCTAGGAACTATTTCATATGGTTTTTCTTTGGGTTGTTTTCAGCTGTTTTCAGCTGTTTTCTTTCAGCTGGTTTTTTAGAGTATGTGTGTTTTTTGCCTGTGGTTTTGGTTTGTTCTCTTTATCACTTCTAGTTGGGGTTTGGTTTATACTTTCTTCTGATGGTAGATGCTGATAGTTAGTATATCAATAGTAGGGTCTTTATTACGTGTTCACTGGATGTTATTTTGACTAAATAGACAGTTCACTTATAACTATATTAGCTACTACTACTATGTCTAAGTTTTTGTTAATTTAGTAGAATTAAATTTTTTGTTGTTAAATTTAGTAGAATTTATTATTTAGTAGAAATAAAAGCAAAGTTATTTTAATATTATACATATAGTATTTAATATTTGTGAAAAGCCAACAATATAACATGTATTGTACATACAAGTTCTACAGCCCTTCCCCTCCCTGACAGCTCTTCCTTTCTCTGGGAAATGGGGGCAAGGTGCTGCCTTCATCCCAGTGGATATCTCAGCCAGTCCTGCATTAGAGGGAGTAAGAGCTCTGCCACACTTGCTGAGTTCCTGATCTGCTGTCCAGCACAGCTGTGTGTCAGAGGGAAGCTGTGAGAGCAGAACCACAGGGCTGCAGGTTGGGGGAAAGGAGGGCTTCAAAATGGGCCTTACTTTGGGGTCTGGCACTTTCAGTGTTGTGTTTTATGTCTGTGGGCAACAGGATTTTTATTTCTGAAGGCAAATTCGTTTCAGGACCAGCACATGTCTGAAAAGACAGTGTGGCATTCACATTCTCTGAACAGAGAGAGACATAATTTTTTCTCATAGGATTTTTCCTGGAGAAGCATAGAGAAGAGAGAACAATTCTTATCTCTATTTGCTGTTCCTGTTGTTTTGCACTTATGGAATATGTTAGGAAGATTGTTTACCTGAAAAGAGTTCTTAATTGGATTCTGGTGATGGTTGTTTATATTAATTGGCCTATTGGGTCAAAGCTGTGTCCTGGCTGTGTGGAGACAGTCATGGGTTTAGTATGTATCTTTTGTATAGTATAGTATCTCTTTAATACAGTATAATATAATATAGTCTTAATAAAGCAATTGTTCAGTCTTCTGAATCAATGGAGTCAGATGCCAATCACTCCCTGCTTTGGGGGCACCCTGCTGTTTGATAAGACAGAGCTCCCCAGAGTCTGCAGCCCCACAGGGTTCACCCCTGGGGCACAGAGCCACCCCTACCCCCTCAATGCCCTCTGCAGCTGAGAACCACCACGGTGCTGGAGAAGCAGAGGTGTCTCAAGGCTTCCACATCCCTCTTCTGGGAAGCCACCAGTTCAGGCTGATGTCCTTGTGTCTCCCAAGGCTGTGCCCTGGTGTCCCTGCCTGCAGGGATGGAATGGAGGGTGGAATAGCAGCCAGTGGGATCCCCAGCCACCATGGGACTGCAGGGACAGCAGGGGCAGGAGCACCAGGACATCCAGCCCTGGCCGTGGCCACTGCACCAAGGAACAGGTAAATGGTGTTGGGCTCACCATGGCTAAACTGAACTAAAATCCTGGCCACCCTCAGCGGCCCTGGGAGACCCAGCAGGATTGCAGGATCCCCAGCTGCCCTGGAGATGTGGATGGGTGCCAGGAACCTCCCTGGCTTCCCACATCTCCACCGGGAGTCCAGCCAGCTGGTCAGGAACCCTAGATCCTTGTGCCCAGTGCTGGGGGAGGTGCACAGGAATGCAGCTCCAGCTGTTACAGACCCACCAGGCACTCGGCTGGGGGAATCCTCAGTCCCTCATCTCGGTTGTGCATGAGCTGCTGCTGGGCTTTATGTGTCCCAGGGCCAAGGGTTTCCCTGTGTCCTTCTGTCCACCCCCTGCGCGTGCCCCACTGCATGTGGGCTCTCCCGGGGTGACCCGGGCGAGGAGGCACGGCTCAGCATGGGCGCTGCCACTACCTACACTTGCCCTTTCTGTTGCTCATGACCCCAGGACTGTTTGCAAGATGAATGTCAGGGTGGTGCCGCACCCCGTCTGCCACGGCATTCACGGAGCTCCATGCGCGGGGGCGCTGCCCACACGTACACACCTCCCACAGCACAAACACCCCCCTTACCCCACCCCGGGGGCCTCCGAGGGGGTCCCTCTGCCCACCAGCTCACGGAGGGACCCCGGGACCCCTCTGGCACTGGGTGCACCGGGCATCGTGCAGCTCAGCCGTGCCTGGCCGTGCCCAGATCTGCAGGTCCCCCAAACCCTCTCTCCTTAGCGCTGCTGGTGTGCCCCTGCACTGGGCTGGGGCCTGTGTGGGGTCATCCCTCCTTTAGGGCATCCTTCTGCCTCCATACAGGGTGGCTGCCCTCAGCTCTTGTCTCCCCTCCATCCCCAGATCCTGGGCTGTGGGTGCAGCCCAGCCTGATGGCCTCCAAAAGCCAGCAGGAGTGGGGGACAGATCTTCTGGCCATGCACAAAGGTCACAGAAAGAGAAGTGACTGGACAACAGTGTCTCTTGTCTTCAACATGAAAAAAAAAAAAAGAATACTTTAACAAGAAAAAATAAAATTTCCAACCATCATGAGGGCAGGGAGGAGCTGCAACCATTTCCCAGGCCAGTGTCTGGAGCAAGGACCAGGTGCACTGTGGGGACAATGCTTGACTTCTCCACAAGAAGGGGGCTCTTGTAGTCCCCAGCCCCTGGGAGCAGAGGTCCCTGCTGGCTCTTGCCCTGGGCTAGGAGTAGAGCCCCAGCAGTCCCTTGCCAGTGCCCAGCTGTGTGCTGGTGACAGGGATGGCTCTGGGACAGCACGGGCCTGGCAGATTTGGGAGCATTCTCACCTCTCACGACTCCTCCTCTGTTTTCTGGAGACCTTGGCAGCAGCCAAATCTTTGTACAGACCACACGTGGCACCAAGTTTCCAGCCCTGAGCTCTCCCTCTGTGTCAGCAGCTATGACCCTTCCAAGACCCCAACCTTCAGCCCAAGGGGTAGAGCAGGGAGGGACATGGATGGGGGAAAGATGGGGCAAGGATGGAGAGTGTGTGTGTGCAGGGCTGGGATGTGTGTGAGAAGAGGGTCTGTGTGTGTGTGTGTGTGTGTGTGTGTGAGGGAAGGGAGCACAGCACTACAGCCCCCCCAAAGGCATGGGGGTTGAGCACATTGGGCTCAGGGGCTCTGGCTGTGGCATCTGCCAGCAGGAAAAGCAGTGGCTGCAGCAGAATAGAAGGAACAGTACTCTGAAGCATCACCAGGTCTCCAAGGTGCCCAGAGGGTGCAGTGCCCTGGGGTGGCAGAGCAGAAGGGCTGCTTGGCCCGCTCCCTGTGCCTTGCAGGGTCGTGGCCTCTCCAAAAGGAATTTGCCCAGTTTGGTGGACAGGTGGCAAAGAAGAGCCTGGGGAGGGCAGGAGGGTGCTCCAGGGCTGTGGGATTGTTCTGGTCCATGTAGGCACATTGAAGCTGCTGGTTCTCAGGCTGGCAATGTGACAGTGGGGGACACGCTGGCTGTTGAGGAGCCCCAGGCATGGAAGGAGGCTGTCATGCTGCAAACCCCATCACAGGGGCACTCTGTTGATCCCATGCAGGTCAGGTCCCTGACCTGACCCAAATATGACCTCTCCTGCTCCCACCCCACCTGTTCCGGCTTTGATGATAATTATGCCCTGCAGACTGTTCAGTCTCTGTGCCACACCTTGTAGGCGGGGGCAAAGTCTGCTGCTGCTCCGTCCGTGCCCTGTGGCTGTACCGCAGAGCCTGGCACTAAATCCCTCCTGAGCCCCCCTTTCCTGGAGCTCCAGTGGAAAGGGGAGGGGGCTGCATCCTGCCTGCCGGCCCAGCCCTCCTACCCCAACCCCTGCCCTCACCTGTTCGTGCCCTGCGCCCTGCAGACCTTGAATAACCTGTTCCCGCTCCTCCTCTTGCCTCATGACAAAGCACCTGGCATGCGGTGCGGAGGGTAACCACAGGGAATGAGCTCACCGCCACCCCGGGGGCAGTGTGGGACAGTCACAGGGTCATCGGAGCTGCAGCGATGGCCCATTCCCCATCCAGCTTTCCCTGTGGCACACCCCGTGTTGGGTGCCTGTTTCTCAGGATAAATGGGATTTGCTCACTTTTTGGGGACAAGAGGGGGAACCAAGCTAAAGACTGCTGTAGGCTCTGCCCTGGGATTCCCAACCTGCTGTTGTGGACCCAAGAGGAAGAACTGGTCTCCCCAGAACCCTGTGCACCAGGAGTTGTGCACAGTGCCAAGTCACCCCTTGCTGTGCTGCACCCTCAGCCCTCCTCACCTCCCTCAGCTGGCAGAAGTTTGCTTTGAACCCTGGCCAGCGTGTCTGCCTCATGGAGCCCTGACTGCTGCTTTCATCCCAGGGAGCTCCATCACCTGTCCCTGTTCCCCTGTTCCTGTCCCCCATGTTCTGGGACCCACAGACCCAGGGACACTTGGTGCCTTTTGCCTGGGCACACTGAGCCAGATGCCAGTCAGCTGGGCTGGTGTGTGTGACCCACCATGGCTGGCTTGCCAGGGCCCACCCACCTGTGCATCTGGGCAGCTGCATGGCACTGTCACCCCTGCCTGGAGGGAGAGGCACAGCCCCAACCTCAGCCTGGTTTGTGAGAGGGTTGAGATGTCTGCAGCGCCTTTGTAGGACCTCAAGCTGTTTGGCTTGTTTGGAAGTGGCTGGGCAAGATGCTGCTGGCTGTCCCTCAGGGCTGGAGTGGCCCAGCCAGATCCAGGAGGGTGTTTGTGACTCTCAGTTAATGCTGTGGTGCTGGGAATGCTGGAGGTCTCTGACCCCAGGGGAGCTTGAACCTGCAGCTCTGAGGCATCAGTCTGTGGGGACTGAAATTAGGGAAATATACAGTGTGGGGTCACACAGCCCTTGGGCCAGCACAGCCCCTGCTGGGGACACACCTGGGAGGATGGCTGCCAGAGCAGGCAGGGTGCTGGCCAGCAGGTACAAGCCTGTCTTTGCCATCTCCTGATAAGGGATGGGCAAGAGTCCCCCCATGGCCTGCTTGCATCTTCACCAGGCAAGGCTGGGGGTCAGCTCCTGACCCCTGAGGGTTCTGCTGCCACAAAATAGGGAGCACGTACCCTTTATCATCAGGTGCCCTTCCCTGTTGCCTCCAGCTGGGCTGGATCAGGGAATGACACACTGCCGTGATTCCTTGTTCCATCAGCACCCCTCAGGGATTTCTGCCCATCCCAAAGCCCTTCTCAATCCAGGGAGCTGGGAGCAAAGGGACAGCCTGGGGTGTGTATGGCTTGCTGAGGGCAAGGGGACACCTGGGCATCTTCTGTGGGTGATGGAGGTGGGACATGTGAGTGGCTTGGGCCACCACCATGTTGGGTGCAGCCTGCCTGAGGGAGTGTGTATGCCCATGGGAGAGGAGTTGTGTGGGGACTCGTGTGAGGAACCCTGTGTGTAACTGCTGACACACTGAGTATTGCAGTGTGCACCTGTGTGTGTCTGTGTGCACACCTGCAGCTCACACTGCTGTACCTGTGTGTGTGCAGTGCACACTGTGTGTCTGTGGGTGACTGGCTGGAAGCCTCACCTTCTGCCTGCATCAGCTGTGTCTGTGTTTGGGAGTGTTTCCAGTGTCACACGCCCTGGATGTGCCCATAACGGTGTGTTTGCAGTGAACACTGTGTGTCTGTGCACACTGTGTGTGGTTTTGGGAGTGTTTCCAGAGTCACACACCGTGGATGTGCCCATAGCTGTGTGTTTGCAGTGCACACTGTGTGTCTGTGCACACTGTGTGTGGTTTTGGGAGTGTTTCCAGTGTCACACACCCTGGATGTGCTGTGTCTGCAGTGTCTGACCCCCAGGACTCCACGTGTGTGTGGGTAACAGGACATGCTGCAGGATCACAGAATCACCAAAGCACACACGTGTGGGAAGGGCCTTGAGGGTCATCCTGTTCCACCCCTCTGCCATGTCAGGGACACCTTCCAGTAGACCAGGTTGCTTCAAATCCCATCCAGCCTAGACTTGGATGCTTCCAGGGATGGAGCAGTCACAGCTTCACTGGGCAGCCTGTGCCAGGGCCTCAGCACCCTCACAGGGAAGAATTTCTTTCTGATATCTAATCGAAGTCTCTCCTTTTTCAGTTTAAAACTCTTCTCCCTTGTCCTGTCACTATCTTCCTGTGTAAAAAATTGCTCACCCTATTTTTTGTAAGCCTCTTTGAGGCACTGGCAGGGGCTCTAAGGTCTCCTGGAGCTTTCTCTTTTCCATATGAACAACCCCAGCTCCCTTTCTCAGGATATCCTCACCCAGCAGTGCTGGTTTCCCTCTGTGGTGGGGCAGAGCTGTCCCTGCACGGTGGCACTGGAGCTGGGGACACCACTCCTCCTGCTCCTGCAGCAGGTGATTCCTGGCAGGACCCAGCAGGTTGGGACAGGCAGCGGGTGCCAGCCACTGCCCCCACCCTTGCTCTACCTGTCAGACAGGTGGAGCTGGCCACCTGCCACCGCCTGCCACCGTCACTTCTGGGAAGGGAGGATGCGGGAGGGATGGGTCTGCACAAAGGCTGAGGACCTGCCCACAGCTAAAGTGACCCTTGGGACCTGCTCCCTGGGATGGCCTGGGAAGGGCTCCCACTACCAGAAGCTCTGGGAAGCCTCAAGGCTTCCCTGCACGTGCCCTGGGAGAGGGGACAGACAATCAGCTCCTCATGTGCCTATCTCCTGTCCTGCTGTGCTCAAAGAACCCTGAGGCACACGCCAGGGCACCCTCCCTCTTAGTCCTGTTGTTGGAGAAGGGTTTCCTGCACATGGATTCCACCAGCCCTTGGGGTGGAGGAGGTGAAGGGCTTCTCCTCAGGTAAACCCCAAGGGACTCAGTGTCCATCTGCTCCTCTGGATCCTACACAGAACACCCTGGCCGCTGCCAGAAGCACACCTGGGGCCAGGCATTTTCTGTGCATCCTGCTGGAGCTGCTGCCTGCTCTGGCCTCCTGACAAGGCCAGCAGCTCAGATGCCACCAGCTGGAGCCCGGTGTCAGACACAGCCAGGTCTTGCTGTGCTCAGCTGGGCACACTGGGAAGGTACAAGGAAGAAAACTGGGACAGGCACCTCCACACCCGGGAGCCCGTGCAGACCTCCCAGTGGCACAAGCCACACTGTGTCAGAAAGGGCAAGGCTCTCATCCTCCTGCTGCTGGAATAATGCAGATCCCATGGGGAAAACACAACTCTCCTCCCTCAGCACCTGGCCCCAAAGTCCCTGGTTTTTGCAGCACTGTGGCCCAGGCTCCTTGTCAGTTCACCCCGCTGTGCACCCCCAAACATGCCTTATGTAATGGCCCTGGTGTTTGTGGCTCCCACAGAGAGTGCTCTGAAGCTCCTTTTAGAAAGGCCTGGAGCCATGAGATCTTGTCAGACCCACCCTTTGCCCAACAGCAGCTCAGGCCTGGACTTGTTCACCTGCAGTCCTGAAGGCAAAGGCTGGAGCAGCGCCAGCTCTGCAGGGAGCCTGAGGATCACACAGGAGCTGCCACCTGGCAGCCACACAATGGCAGCCCCTGGGCCACCTGGATGTGCCCCAGCTGAGGCTGGCATCCACGGCCTGGCCGCTGTGGGCACGGTCACTTTGCCCCGGGGGGTTTCAGCAGCAGGGACCCCCGCCCAGGAGGGGAGTTCCCTGCATGAGGAAAGCCCAGGCAGGGGGAGCTGCCCCCAGCCAGCTCAGTGTGAAGTGATATCTTCCAAGGTTTTGCGTTGGAACGACCAGGACTAGACCCTCATTCTTCACCTCCCTGGCTCAGGCCGTCCTTGTCCTTCAGAGGCGGAGGGGCTCTGACAGCTCAGCCCCAAGCACACCTTTGCCCTGGGGCTCTGGCAGAGAGCAGGGCTGACGCAGGAGACACGCAAACCTGTCCTGTGCTCGGCGGGTGTGCCCGCAGCTCTCAGGGCACCGCCAGCCCTGTCCCTGTCCTGCCCGACGGGCACGCTGGGCAGATGGAAACCTCTGTGACAGGAAAGGCTAAAGAAATATGGACTTGTTCAGCCTGGAGAGGAGGAGGCTCCAGAGAGACCTTAGAGACCCGTCCAGTGCCTAAAGGGGGTCCAGGAGAGCTGGAGAGGGATTTTGGACAAGGGCCTGGAGTGCCAGCACAAGGAGAACTGGCTTCCCACTGGCAGAGGGATATTGGGAAGGAATTCTTGGTTGTGAGGGTGGTGAGGCCCTGGAACAGGGTGCCCAGAGCAGCTATGGCTGCCCCATCCCTGGAAATGTTCAATGTCAGGTTGGATGGATCTTTGAGCAACCTGGGATAGTGAAAGGTGTCCCTAGCCATGGCAGGGGTGGAACAAGGTGGTCTCTAAGTTCCCTTCCAACCCAGTGGTTCTGTGATTCAGGGGCAGGCAGGCAGGGAAATACAGCAAACACCCCAGCACAACATAGTGCATGGCACAGCAGCTGGATATTTTATACCTGTCACCTATCTCCACTCCCTGACCCTTGGAGTCCTGCCAGGAATGCACACAGGAGGACTGTGATGCTCCTGTCCAGGGCCATGGTGGTGCTGGCCTCCCTGGCCTGCCACAGGGTGACACACTGGGTGTGTGGTTGTTCCCATTTTCCTCCTTGGAATATCTCTGGCCATCAGCAGCCTTCATGACATCCCAGTGCTGCAGGTCAGCAAACCCCAGAATCCTTTGTGGATTTGTCCACCCAGAGAGCGACATTTCCCTTTCCATTCAGGCTCAATGGACACAGTGAAATGCTCAGCAAGGGGCTCCCCATGGCTTCATTAGGCACCACTGCAATGCAGAAGGGTGGTATAACTTCTGTATTCCAGTTCTCACCTCTCCCTTGCATCTCCTCTCAGGCATTTCAGACACCACTGCCCCTCATCTTCCTTCTCCCCCCAGCACAGCATTCTGCTCTCCTTCCTCTCTGACTGATGTGCTCTGTGCTGGGGTACTGCAACAGGGGAAGGTGTGCAGCTGGGACAGCCCCTGTCACACACCTGGAGCAGGGCCTGGGCCGCCCTGCCTTTCAGCATTCTGGCTTTTGAGGAGTAACTCTTGCTGAACTGGGATCACAATGTACCCCAAAGGGTTCAGTGAGCTCAAACACCTTGATTTCCTATGTGTATTCTCAGTGAAAACTCCCAGAGGAGCATGTGGCTACAACTGGGTGGGAAGGTGAGCAGCGAGTGGAGGAGATCAGGGCTCCTGGTGAGCTCACTGTGGAATGAATCTGCACAGAAGATACCAGCTGGGAGCTGCAGCCTGTGAGTTCACACAGCTCTGTCCCCCATCACACAGCACAGCATCTGCAGCTGTCCCTGTGCCCAGATCCCCATCCCATCACCAAGCCCCAGCTCAGTCCCAAGCCTCTCCAGAGCACAGGGCTTTGAGGACCACACCTCATGATGGCTTGGCAAAGGCTTCTGGGCTTGTTTGCATGTGGCCTGCTCGGGAGGGAGCAGAGAGAAGAGCTAGTGGTGCCTGATTGCCTGTGGGAAGGGGGAGCTCTCAGGAGGCACTGGTCAGTTGGAGTGAATTGTCTGTGTGATGGAAGCAGACCTTGACAGCCTCTTTGGCATCTGCCAGCCCACCAGGGATGCCACGAGCTCAGCTGGGCCCTTCAGTTGGTGCTTTCCATTCCTGGAGTGCCCAGCTTCTGCTCTCTGCCCAGTGACTCCATTTCAGGCTGGTGGAGTGCCAGGCTCCCTATCGTGTTTGGTGGATAACAAAGGGCAGGGCTGGCTAGGAAACAAGAATGCAGTGAACATTTCTTTTGATTCCACAATGAAACACTGCAATTCTTGGTGGCAATGAGGGACAGAGGGGAATGAAGGAAGCTGGGAGACATCCACCCAAGAAGGGTGCCAGAAACCAAGGGCTGAGCATGTATCCCAACCTGAGCAGTCTGAGATCTGGTATTTTCTGTAGGAGGGGAAGGATCTGAGCAGGAACAGGAGCTGGGGAAGATGCAGAGATGCAGCTTTGTCAAACATGTGTGAGAATAAATCTTTGGGCTGGAATCAGGTCATGCTCCTGGAACGGTTTGTGTTGAAAAGGATCTTAAAGATCATCCAGTTTCACCCCTCTGCCATGGCAGGGACACCTTCCACTAGCCCAGGTTGCTCCAAGCCTCATCCAACCTGACCCTGGACACTTCCAGGCATGGGGCAGCCATAGCATTTTTGGGCAAACTGTTCATTAATCTGTTCCTGGGGAGCAGGCACCAGCCACCGTGGTCAGCAAGAGCTGGAGTGCAAGCAGAGCTCTGCTCCCAGAGAAGCATCAAGAACAGGATGGGGCCATGAGGCTGGGACAGTCCCTCCCCATGGGTCACAGGGCAGCTTCTGCTTTACTCTCAGGCTGCAGGGAAAATACCTGGTGCTGAATCAGCAAGTGGCAAACCAGGAGCCAGCCATTTGGGAGCTTGGACCTTCCGGTCCCATCCTGCATGAACAAGCAAAGGATGTCCTGGGGCAGCCCCTGGGAGCTCTGGCTGGAAGCAAGGGATGGGTGGGTGCACAAGTTGAAGTGCTGAGCACAGGGAGAGGAGAAGAGGGGACAGGCAGAGGCACATGGGGTGTCCCAGGGTGGTACCCTGCTTGCCCAGGGTGGTACCCTCGTGCTCTGGGGGTGCTCCTGATGTCACTGGCTACCTGCTGCCTCTGGTTCCAGGCAGCTGCACCAGCTTCCCCATTCCTCCAGTGGGAACAGCCATTCTCTTGCTAAACAATCAAACAGCCCAGGGTTGCCAGACCAGCTCCTGGGAGCAGGCAGCTGCCCTGGCCAAGCAGGCACCCCTGGCAGCTCTGCTGGAAGTGGTTATCAAAGAAACCGTCAGGCAGGGGGAGGGTGTTCTGGGAGCCCAGGTAAGAGTCCCCAGGTAACTGCTGCTGCCCCGAGGGGCAGGGATGCAGCTCAGGGGCCTGCCCATCCCTGGGCATGCCAGCCCAGCCCTGACAGCAGGCTGGGTTGGAGCCTGCCACAGCAGCACCCTGCTGCAGCCCCTGGCAGCGCTGTCCTGCCAGCTCCTGTGTGATGTGTGTCCCCTGGGCAGCAGCTCTGCCCTCCACCTCTGCTCTGAGCAGCAGCCCTCCCCTCGCAGTTCCACTCTCAGAAATGCAGGTGTGTAACAGCCCCACCCCTCACGGCCTGGCCCCCCAAACATTCCCCCTCCTGCCCCCAGCACAGCCCCTAACACTGCACCCCCGAGAGCCCTCAGCAGTGGTTCCACCTGCTCCACACCCTTTTCTCCCCTGCTGGGACCAGCTCCTCTCCAAAGGGTGTGTGGCTCCCACATTGGCTTCCCTGCTCTGCCATCCCTGAGCTCTGCCCTCGCTGCAAAGGCAGAAGGGTAAGGAAGGGTGAAAGCCGGCAGGGACTGCAGGGAGCTTAAAGGACCAGAAAGATGGTCCCTGCCTCCCACGGCTGTCCCCATCCCCACTGCATTCCCATCTGCGCTGATCTGCTCAAGGATGGCCACAGTCTGGCTTGGCTGGAAAATCAGGTCATGCTGTTGTGCTCAGGGGCAGTTCATGGTCTGGCATGTGGGATATTGGACACCTTCTTGCTGGTCTGGGTAAAACCTCTCCCTGCACCCAGTTTCTCTGCTCCCACTCAGCGCATTTCAGCCACTTTCAGTAATCTGCTTTTGGCCACAGCTCCGAGGGAAGCAGCGGCCAGGGCAAGCTGTTCTCTTCCCTAAGTGGGACCAGGGCTGAGCAATGGCCCCTGTGTCCCTTTGGGAAGTCTTGAGGAAGACTACAGTGTAATGCTGAGACTTGAGGGGTGCCCAAGATATTTCCACGAGAACTGTGTGCCTGTTCAACCTGATGGGAAAAGTGTGCCAACAGAGCCCAGGGTAAAAGTGTGAGGGGAGGCTGTCTTTGAGGAAAATCCTCTTTTTCTTCAGTTCTTGTCATGGCTTGCCACAGCCATAAAATCCAGGCACCTCCAAAGATAATAAAATAAACAAATCATCTGTTTTTCCTGCCTCCTGCTGAGAGGCTCTGCTAGGGTGGCTCTGTATGGGCTTGGAGGTGGCTGTTGGGGTTACCCCAAGTGTGTGCTGGCTGTGCACTTATGTTGGTGGGTGTGTGTGCATTTCTCTAGCCTTGCTCTCTCTCCAGTCCTTCCTGGCTCTTCTTCCCACTGACCCACACAGATTTCATGAGAGGCTGCAGGATCTGGTCCCCCTGTCTGTGCCTACACACTCCTGCCTCCTCCTCCTCCTCTCTCACAAGGTACCCACACAACTAGGGGACCTCAGAGGGCAAGGGGGAATGGCTCCACAGTGACAGAGGGTAGGGCTAGATTATATTTTAGGTGGGCATTCTTCCCTGTGAGGGAGGTGAGGCCCTGGCACAGGTTAGCCAGAGCAGCTGTGGCTGCTCCATCCCTGGAAGTGTCCAAGGCCAGGTTGGATGGGGCACTGGAAGGTGTCCTTGGCCATGGCACAGGGAGTGGATCATGGTGGTCTATAAATTCCCTTCCAAACCATCTTCTGACTTTATGATCCACAGACCCTGCCTCTGCCTCAAGCTCCTGCCTGGTGTGCCACCCACTCAGCAGTGGCAGTGGGGTGGCAGCGATGGGCACTGGGGACACTGGGGGCACAGAGGCAAGGCAGACGGGTTCCCTGCTGCTGTTGGAGCTGGTTAAACATTGTCCCAGGCCAGTTAGGTAACACAAACTGCAGTGAGAAAGAAATGAAACTGCTTGAGCAAACAAGGTGCGCTTGGCAGGGCACCAGGCTGCGTGACAAAGTTCTCCCCTCTCACTGCCAGCCTGCTGGGGTTATCTATTTACGGAGAATAAACACCTCACCCACAACCCCAAACTTGAGGGCCAGCAGCCAGGAGCACAGCCAGCTCCTGTGAGACCCAGCCTGGGGCTGGCCTTGCGGCACTGCTGTGTTTGTGTCTGCTCACAGACACGCTGATGGCCACCGGGCACTGGCCTGGCGCCTGCCCCGTGTGCCCCTCCTGCCCCACCTCTGGCCTGCTCTCTGCAGGGGTTCCAGGAGGTCAGGGATGGAGCTGGAGCACCCTCCACTCACTGGAGCCAGCAGACACCAGCCAGGAAAACCTGTTCCCTGGGGAGGGTTATGCAAGGAACCTGATGGAGGTCTGGCTGCAGCCCAGACCATGGACTGGCTCCAGGTTCACACCCAGGGCCTGGGACCTCTTCTTGCACCACAGGGCAGCCCTGATCTCCTCAGCCCAGTGTGTATCTGGGAGCAATACTACTTCAGCCCAGCATGCTGGAAGGCAAGGAAAAAGGTCTTCCCTATGAGACCAGGCATCCCAGGTGGACCAGCAGAGCAACTCCATATAGAAACAGCAGCCAAACCCACAGAAAAGAAGATGGGTCTGGCTCATGGGCACTTCTGCCCCTGCAAAGCAGCTGGGTCATGCCCTTGATGTCACTGCAGCATCTCTAGGAGGATGCTCAAGCCACCTACCTCACACTCAAGCTGAGGCCAGGCAGAGTGGGGGCAATTCAGCTGCTTCAGCCAGCTCAGCTCAGGGGGACAGCCCAGATGGTCTGTTTGAGACCTTGCTTTGAAGGGCTTACTGCTCTCCTTTGCAGTGTGTCCCACTCCTGAGAGTGCTGGATGGGGGTTGTTGAACAGTGCCATGTCTCTGGCAGTAATGAAGGGCAGTAGGGGAACGTGGGCAGATAAGACAGGGAGAATGGTTTTAAATTACTAGAGAAGAGATTTAGATTAGATATTATGAAAACATTTTCTATGGGTGTGGTCAGATCCTAGCATAGGTTGCCCAGAGAAGCTGTGGCTGCCCCATCCCTGGAAGTGTTCAAGGCCAGGCTGGACAGGGCTTGGAGCACCCTGGGCCAGTGGAAAATGTCCCTGCTCATGGCAGGGGTGTGGAATGAGATGAGCTTTATGTCCCCTACCAACCCAAGCTGTTCCAGGATTCTGTGACTCTGTGATAATGGCTGGATCCCCCTGCCAAAAATGCATCTCAGGCTTTGCAAAGTACCTTTACTGTCAAGGCAGCAAAACCTCCCCTCACCCTCCTGCTGGTGCTCTGGCTTCTTTCCTTAGACCCCCCAGGCAGTGTCTGGAACCACAAAAAAGGATGTGGCACAGCTTATGCCTGGGCATCCCAGACCTTGTCTAGCTCCAAGCTCAGAGGACAGGTCTCAGGGCTTTTCTCTTTGGGGGTGAGCAGGAACTGAGCAGTGCCCATTCAGCAGGTCCTGGGCACCAGCAGAAGGTCAGGGTGGCACCGAGAACCCCCTGGTGCCCAGCAGTGTTCAGAGAGACTCACTGTGAAATGCAGTGTGTGCCATCCCAAGACAGATCCTGTGGGTTGGAGAGATCCTCTCAGCACCCCTGAGACAACCTCCTGGCTTCCTCACAGCTGGGCTGGATGGGGAGGCAAGATGGCATTGGGCGAGGAGGGGAACATGATGTGCTTGGGCTGCCCACACTGCCAGGTCACTGCAGTCCCCCCTCCTGAGATGTGGCTCTTGTGCCACCCAGGTCCTGGAAGAGGCCAGAAAACAGCCAGGCTCGGAGACGAGCGAGCATTAATCATCCTGTAGTGCCTGTGCTGCTTCTTGGTATCCCTCCATATCTCCCCAGCCAGGGAGAGGCTAAAGGTCCTCCCCCAGGCTGAGACTGGGTATTAATGTGGAGGGTGTTAGAGAAACCTCTCCCCAGATCAGCCAGGGCTTTGCTTCCCACCAGCCTGCAGCTGGTGAACTCTGGCTCCAGAAAGGTAAGTGCCAGGGCTGGAATTCCAGAGGGCTCTCAGAAGGGCCAAGGTTTGGGAGTGAGTGTGAGACGCCCCTCCATGGGTGGCTTTGAGCCAGTCTGGGACAAGCCCACCTCACCCTGAGGAGGACCCTGTGACTCTGTGCCAGGATGACCAGGCAGGAGATGGTGGCAGACGAGGTCCAGGCCATGGCACATCCCAAGTAACACAAGCCTGGTCCTCACCATGTGTTTAAGAAAAACAAGAAAGATTACAGATAGGTACAAAAACCCAACAATTTATTCATCTTATATTCCCACTTGAAAATGAGAAAACACATACACCTGGTGGGTGTGTGGCTGTGTTGGCGTCCCTTTCTGTGGCTGGCACAGCACCAGTCTGTGCCCTGTGACATCACTTCAGTCCAGCTGAGCATCACCACCTGCCACCACACACCTGTGTGCCCCACAGCACACGCTCTCACACAGGAACATCTTACTCATGAAAAAATATATCTGTACATTCACTCTGTACTTGTTTTGGGTCTTAAATTAGAAGCTACTTTTGGAGAAAGGGCCTGTCTCTAAACACAGGCCAGGCTCGAAATGCATGCATGCTGTCCCACGTCCTCTTCTCACTCACTGAGGGCTTTCTGGGGTGAAGCTCCACAATGTTTCCATCTTCTCTCAGCAGGTGCCACACCGAGAAGCTGCTACACAAAGGGGGTCTCACCCAACCCACATGCAGTGAAGAAGACAGGGGGCACCTTTGGCACGGTGCAAGCAGTGAGAGGGAAGACCCCACAACTGGGACAAGCTCTGTTCAGTCACAGGTGACAGATGTGCTGCTCCTCTGCCCAGGCAGGAGGTGGGTGATAGCAGGAGACCTGCTGGGCTCTCACAGTGGGGCTTGAAATTCTCTTCCCCCTTGCATCTGTTCAGGCTTTGAAACAGCCACAGTCTCCACAGCTCCAACTGGAGGTACGGATCCAGCAAGGGAGTCACAGTTTGCAATAACCTACTGGAGCCAAAGATGGGCTCTGAACACGTCGGTGCTGGCAGTCACCCGCACACACGAGCGTGCCCATGCGAGGCTCAGAATTCCACACGCTGCATGGGCCAGCAGCTTCCACATACAGCTGCAGGCAAAGTTTCCTGTCAAGGAGCCCAGCTCAGGGCTGGCCCTGAGGGGCTTATCAGACCCTGGTTCATCCAGGACTCCTACAGCTCCTTGTTCCTGTTGAGCACCTCCTCTTCCTTCCAGCCGCTGGAGTTCTTCCCAAACTTGTACACCAGCCGCCGTCCATCGACTCTCTCCAGGATCTCTCGTTTGTAGTAGTATCTGTGAGACACAGAGGTGAAATCAGGGCTCTGAGGAGCTGCTGGAGGGCTCAGGCTGAGCCCCAGTGGGGCTGAGTCCCCCCGCAGGACAGGGTAGGGCACTTACCGCATGGCTCTGCTCAGCTTCTCGTAGGTCATGCTGCTGTTTTTCTTCTTCTGGCCCCAGAGCTGAGCCACTGCTTCCGAGCGCAGGAACTTGAAGACGCCCTCCTGTCGGTCCTCCCACTTCATCAGCCCCTTGTTCAGCTCGGGGTGGATCAGGATGTCTCGGATGAACTCCCACAGGTGGGTACCTCTTGGGGCTGAAAGAGGACATTGAGCTGTAAAGCAGGGAAGCTCCTGCAGGTCCTTGGACCTTTGGATCACCCTAAACCCCACTGCCAAGGCCCTTCCTCCCATCGCTCCCCACGAAGCCAAGAAGCCAAGAGAGGCTCCTGGGCTGAAGGTTCACATACAGTGCTTGCTCTTCCTGTTCTCCAGGCAGTCTCTGCTCTCCTTGCTGAGTTTTCGGGGCCGTCCCCGTTTCCGCTTGCCATGTTTGCTGTCCCCTTTTTTGCTGCCTGGAAAGTGGTCTGTGCACACAGAGAGGGGCACATGTCAGGCTGGGCAGCACATGCTGGGCTGCAGCCCCCTCCCTGTCCTCCCAGGGACCAAGAGCACCCTCCTTTCAGGCCCAGGTACCAGGGAAATATCCCCTGAGAGCAAGGTCACCCCATTCCCTCCAGCCTCATCCCCAACACTATGCTTAGGGCAGCATGCTGCTCCTTCCCCAAACCCTACTGCTTCCTTGCATTCCCAGTGTTCCCAGTGTCATCACCAGCTGGGATCAATACCAAACACTAACCCCTGTGCCCAGGATCCCTGGATGCAGTCTTCACCCATCTGCCACCACCCACCCCTTCCCACAGGATCACCACTGCCCTGCCCATTGCCCTGCTCAACAGAGAAACAGAAGCAGAGCACTCAGGGAAACAGGCCTTTCCCTCCTTCTCACTGTGAGGATGGGTGTTCAGGTGCTGCCCCTAAATCATTGCCAGGTAGGAAGTGCAGAACTGCCCAGGAGCCAGCCCTCCCCTCTCAGCTCCTGCCTGGAAGAAAACAACTCACCATCAGGGAAGAGCTTTGATTCTGCAGGGTCGAGGTCGAGGTCACTTCCACCGGAGTCTTGAGAGTTGGGGCTGTGGGACATCACAGGCCCTGAGAGGCAAAGGATCAGGGTTCAGACCTCTGAGCATCTGGGGGCTTTTCCCTCTGTTCCCACCCTTCCCCTGCCACCAGACTGCTGCAAGACCCAAACCCACTGTTGTCAAAACACTGACCTGAGACATCAGAGCTGCCTGGGGACATGGAACCAGGCAAGCAGGTGAAGTCTGTGAAAGGGTTTGTGGGCTTTAAGTCCTCCAGGGAGTCCTTGGCACAGGGATTTCCCAGCTCTGGAAGGGGCAGAGAAGGGAAGAAGGGGTTAGCCTTGCTGCCATCAGTATGTGATCCCTGGGGAAAAGGCTTGGCCAGGGCTCCTCTCTTACCCAGCTGACTGGAGTTCAGGAAGGTCTGGGAAGATGCATCCTCTTTTTCCAGCAAATCAATGATCCAGTTCAGCTCATCAGAGGCTACAGGGGTGAAGACTGGGATTAGCAATGCTTGTTCCATATGCAGGGGAATAGTGCATGCGAGGAGCTGAGCCCAGCCACGCTTGGTCTGGTCTGTGCCCCCACACCCTCCCACGCAGCCTCTGCAGTGCCCAGGCAGCACTGGCTCCTGGGCTAGTGGAGGGCTCTCAAACTCATTATTTAAGCTGCTGGGCCTGCAGGTGAAAGAGACCCTGCTGCACTCACTGATCTCGTGCAGGCGGTCGTAGAGCTCATCCCCCAGGGGCCCGAAGATGAGGCGCATCTGGTCCCTGCTGCAGTGGCACAGCGTGTGCCCGTCCATGTTGCAGCAGGAGAAGTCGATGGAGCTGGCATCGTACTTGTTCTTCTCCACATGGTAGCTGATCCACTCCAGCACCTGCACCTTGGTCCAGAAGTATGGGAGCTCACTGAACCACTCGGGCTTGTCTGCAAGGGATGGAGAGCAGGGCTCAGAGCAGGGTGGCTGTGTCAGCACCAAGTGCCTCAGGTGGGCTGCCTGTGGCCACTGGACACCTGGTGTGGTCCAGTGGTGATCCTGAGGGACACACAGGCCCTGCTCTTTAAGAGCTATGGGACTAAAGGGTCCATAGTGCCCTGCCCTGCAGACCTCCCTTTTCCCCCACCACTGGTTTTGGTGCCATTTGTCCTATTTGTGCTGTAATCCAGCCTGCTCTCCTGGTGCCTCCCTAAGCACCCTCACATGAGCCCCCATCACCACGACTGTACTTCCAAACTGCTCTTGGTGAGCCCTGGCAGCCTGTCCCCTATGCTGTGCTGTAGGAGGAGGACAATGATTCCCCCACCTCCTGTATAAAACAGATGTGCTCCCAGCAGCCATACCTTGTGCCACCCAGAGTGTCCTCCCACAGCCTTTCCCTGGGGAAACTGAGGCATGGTGGAAGCTGCTGACCTGTCCCAGTGGGACAAGGACCTTGCAGTGCTCTTCCCAGCCAGTGGCACTGCCTCTCAACTGCCCCAATGTGCCGGCTCCCCAGTGCCACTCCCCTGCTCCTACCTGTGCTCTGTGCTGGGGGCTGGCTGGCTGGGAGGCTAAGCCCCAGGTTGCTGTCATCCCCAAGCTGTCCCAGCATGTCCAAGCTTGGCTGCACCTCGTCGGGCTGGTACATGGCGCTGATGTAGTTGGAGAAGATGTTGCTGATCTCACAAGATCCTGCCATGGAGCTCTGTGCCGAGAGATGACAGTGAGCCCAGGCCCCCAGCACCTGCAGCTGCCCAGAGCCAGGCTGGGTGAGGTGGGGCTGCCTCTCCCTCCACCCATCGTCACCTCTCAGGTCACTTGTGCAGAAATATGCACCCAGCACCTGCTGGCTGGGGCTGACTCACAGCTGCTCGGGGGCCAGCACAGAGGGAGGCTGAGCCGGAGCGAGCTGGGGACGTGGCGTCACTCTGCTTGTGAACAGCCCTGTCCCCAGCAGCCTCGCCCTGCTGCCAGCCAGCAGGAGGTGACAGCAAGAAGGTGGCTGGCAGAGAACAGTGACACACAGCCCCTCCGCGGGTGGGGTGTGGGCACTCGGCCGCTCCTGAGCCCCCTGGCCCAGCCGCTGCCCCGCTGCCCACTGCTGTGCCACAGCTCCAGTCCTCTCCAGCGGTCACAGTGAGCACATCCCAGTCACTGCAGCCGGGAGGGCACCGAGCCCTGCCCGGCCCTCACAGAAAGCCAGATCGCGCTGTCCATTACCAAGCCTGGGGGCTGGAGGGGAGCTGCTGTCCCGCTGGGCCCCGCAGAGCCCTCACGCCCAGCGGCGGTGGGAGAGCCGAGGTGCAGCGAGGAAAGGCCAGAGCGCATCCCCCGGTGAGAGCCAAGTGCACGGGGAGGAGAGCAAAGCATCTGTCCTGGCCTCGGGGACGTCAACAGGCCTCGGCAAAAAAGCTTTGGTACCTTCTGTGGTGGCAACTCCAGCAGCGGCGGTAATCCAGAGAGGAGCCGGGGGAGGGAAGGAGCCCGGGCTGGCACTAGCCACTGCTCATGGGCCCCGCGAGGCTGGTGCCGATGGGCAAGCCCTGCCCGAGCCTCTGCTTTTATAGCTTGGGCGGCGTAACAATCTGGCAGCCCGAGGGGAATTCCAGCCCCAAACGTTCATGCTCCCAGATCCAGGTGATTTGCATAATATGAACCACCGGGTCCCAGCCCTGCGCTGCCTTGCCGGGAAATCTGGGCTGGCCAGTTTAATCATTGTCAGAGCCCGTGCCCCACCGGTGCCCAGAGTTTCACCCACGCTGCCTTCACGGGCTGTTTTCTCGCCAGGCTCGTGTTTGTTTGCTCACAGCAGCAGGTTCACTCAGCTCCTGCAGCCAAAACCACCGCTGGGGTGGGGGTCAGGGTGGGCCCCGGGGCCTGTGGGTCCCTACCCGGGGTTTGCCTGGGCAATGGAGCCAGGACACTGCCCGGGCACACACCTGGCCAGGCGGGCAGCCAGCGGGTGCGGGTGGGGTGCCCTGGCCGTGCCTGGAGCACAGGCTTGGGTGGCACAGGCACAGATTTCCCAGAGCAGGAAGAGGGTCTCAGTGACCATGCGGGACAAATGCTGGGTACAGGGCACGTGCTGGGAGCAGGGCTCAGGTGGGGACTGATGGTTTTTGTGGGGGTACAGCAGAGACCAGGCAAGTGCCTGAGAACTGCTGCTCTGTCTGTCAGAATGGGTCGATTTTTGCCTGGGGGAGGTCTGGGAGAGGCTACAGAGCTGTGACAGCCCATGCCCTGCCACGTCACATGTGCCTGGCACCGGCAGGCACGCACGCTCACCAGGGAATGTGCCAAGGGACAAGGCAGGGTCGTGGGATGCATTTGGGGAAGTACCTTTGGTGGCTCTTGCCTCTCTGGTCTTGGGCAGGGGTACCTGAGGCCCTTTGAGGTTTATTCCTGCTGGGTTTAGCCCTGTGTTGGCAAGGGAGGCCTGTGCCAGGCCAGTGCCAGCCAAAGCTGGGGCACCCTTTGCCTGGTTCTGGTTCTTTGCCGAGCCAGCCATGTCCACACCATGCGCAGACTGAAGCAATCCTGGGCACCTGGGAGCAGAGCAGACCCTGGTATCACACAGCTGCCTCCTTGTCACTTCAGGGTCCTTATCACTCCAAACCTGGCAGCAAACCATCTCCTGTGACACTGTGCTGACAGACTGTTGCAAACATGGATACTCCAGCCCGGCACATGGACCAGCAAGGGCAGGGTGGCTCGTGTCCTGTCCCCTGTGTCACATCCCCCAGGCCACAGGGCAGGCAGGGCCAGTGTGCCAGCCAGGAGGCACTGGATCCCCCAGCTGATCACCCACCCCAGCTTCATCCCTCCTCAGCACACTCATGAGAGCTGGTGCTGCCAGGCCTTTCTGTTTCCACAGGGACATCCCCATGGCAGGGAGCAGCTCCGTCTGTTGCTGCCGCAGGGCAAGCCAGGGCCAACAGGGAAAGAGACCCAGAGCCTGGCCCTGCACCCAGCCAGGGATGGAGCCCAGGGCTGCCCCATGCCCGGGCAGCTGGCTGCCCACTGGGCTGCCATGCCTGTGGTTGGAAAGCTGCCCCTGGGGAAGGTTTTTCCACCCACCACAACACTGCAGGTGTCCCTGGAGCAGGGTGGGACATGCCAAAATTTCACTATCCCCTGGGCCACCAGCCAAGGGGTGATGAGGTGGCCCTGTGGCATTTGGGAATCTCCTGCCCAGGCTGTGCACAGCCCACCCACCCACAGCTCTGCCGCTGGCAGGGCTGTGTGGCACAGACCACCCTGAGCACCCTTGTCCAGGTGTCCCTTCCCTGCAGACTGACCTCAGGGAAGCACCACAGCCAGCCCATGTGCCCAGGCAGTGCCACCCTGGCAGAGGGGCTCCCAGGGGGTGACACCCTCAGCCTCTGATGTGTGCTTGGCACAGCAGGAGCCCTCCGTGCCCTCCTGAGCCTGCCCCTTCCTTCCCTTGCCTTTGGCAATCAGAGCATGTGAGCTGTCCTCCCCAGCCCCCTGCAGGTACCCTCCGGCTCTCTCCTGCCTGCAGGAATGCTCTTCCTGCCCCTTTGTCCTCTGAGGTGCCACAGTCTGGGCCCTGTGATGGCCCCTGGGGAGATCACCATGGGCAGCACTCCCCAGAGATGCTGCAGCACTGTGCTGGGAGCTTCAGAGGGCATAAACCTCTCCTCAGCTGTCCCCAAGGCCTCCCTAAAGCCATGGGGCACAGCAAGGTGCAGAATGGGACCCTCCCCTACCCAGAAGCAGCCACAGCCCTGGTGGGCTCAGAGCAATTCCTCCCTCAGCCTGAGGATGGGTGGCATGGGGCTGCCAGCATCTCATTGCAGCAGCTCCCAGGGCTGTGTCCCTGCTGTCCCCTTGCTGCTGGCCCAGTGCACCTTCAGGCATGTGGGGCGCAGGGCATAGGTCACTGCCAGCCAGGCTTGACATCTTGCTGCTGCAAGAAAGAGGTGGCCAGAAAGAGTGTGACATGGTGACTGGCAATAAAACGTGTCTGTGGTGCCACGAGTGGCTGAGGCACCAGGTGGGAGCAGGAGCGATGTCACCTGCCCTGGCAGGGGGAGTTGGGCCCATGACACCCCACGTTTGTAGCCCAGGGCTGCCACTGGCCCTGGCGGCACCACGGAGGCTCACGCCAAGGTGACAGCCGTGTCACAGGCTGAGGGTGACACAGGGCATAGTGCTGGGGGCTGGGACACCTGTGGGCACTGCCAGCCCCTAGAGACACCTCAGAGCTGGCCTGGCATTGCTCGGGACCAGCACTGCGGGCACGTTTGAATGCGGGCTGTGCCCCAGGGTGTCAGGGCAGCGGTGCCCAGGCAGGGGGTGCGGGAGGAGGGAGCACAGCCCGAGGCTGGCAGCTCCCGCTCGCTCCGAGCGCTCCAGCGGCGCTGGCTGGGAAAGGGAAATGGAGGCTGCAGGAGCTGAGCCCGGCCCCGAGGGGCTGCAGCTACAAGTCGCTGTCCCCCTCCCCAGCCTGGAGGCGGCTGGCTGCCCAGCGCCGTTGGGCTCCGGCACCGGCCACCTCGGGGGGCTCAGCGGGCACCGCACGGTGACACCGGTGACACATCCCCCACCGCAACATCCCGCAGGGGCCCTGCCGGCGCCACCTCGCAGCACCGCCCCCAAATCCCAGCAGGACCCCAATATCCCCCCATCCCGCAGGACACTGCACCGCACCCCAGCATCTCCCCGAGGAATCCGGGGGCTGCCTGGCAGGGCTGTGAGCTACAGACCACCCTGAGCCCCTGGCGGGACCCTCCGTCCCCGGCAGGACCCCCATCCCGGCGGGACCCTGCACCGCCCACCCCTGGCAGGACCCCCCCGTCCCCGGCAGGACCCCACCGCACCCCAGCATCTCCCCGAGGAATCCGGGGGCTGCCTGGCAGGGCTGTGAGCTACAGACCACCCTGAGCCCCTGGCGGGACCCTCCGTCCCCGGCAGGACCCCCATCCCGGCGGGACCCTGCACCGCCCAACCCCCGGCAGGACCCCCCCGTCCCAGGCAGGACCCCCACCCCCGGCAG
>NW_024531599.1:1502066-1552872 GCF_017590135.1 Pyrgilauda ruficollis
ACCCCCCATCCCGGTGGGACCCTATCACGGTGGGACCCCATCCCGGTGGGACCCCCATCCCGGTGGGACCCCATCCCGGTGGGACCCCGCACCCCCCCGCTCACCCCCGTGTCCCCTCCCGCGCTCCGCGGTGGCGCAGCCAGCGCTGCCCCCTGCCGGCGGCCCCGCGCCACTGCCCCGCTCCCTTCCCTCCCTTCCCCTTCCCCTTCCCTCCCCTTCCCGAGGGCATTGATGCGATGCTGCAGGCTCTGACTCCTGCAGGGGTTGGCACTGCCTGGTGGGCACCCTCCTCCTCCTCCTCACCAGGAGAGGGGCAGCCCCTCAGCCCCTTCCACCACCTCAGCCCTTCAATCTGCCCCCACTAAGATCAGTTCTGCCCCGTCTTCCTGAGGACCTGCTGCCTACAGGGGTCCAGGTCACCTGAGAATCATGGAAATGGTTGTTTGGAAAAGCCATCCAAGATCATTGAGTGCAACCACTCCCCCGGCACTGCCATGTTCACCATGGAACCGTGTCCCCAGGTGCCACATCCACAGGTCTTTTGACCACTTCCAGGGATGGTGACTCCACCACTGCCCTGGGCAGTCTGTGCCAAGGCCTGAGCACCATCTTCATGCAGAAATTTTCCCCAATATCCAACCTGAACCACCCCTGGAACAACTTGAGGCCGTTTCCTCTTGTCCAATATTCTCCCAGCCAACAGCATTACAGAATCACAGAATGGTCTGGGGTGGAAGGGACCTTTAAGGGCCACCATGTGTAATCCCCCATCATGGGGAGGGACACTTTCCATTCCATCCTGAAGGGACGCAGCCACAGTCCCCCCTCCCCATCTATCCCCCAGCCCCTGGGCCAGGCTCATGGGCACAGGAGGGCATGGGAGGTTCCTGGCTGTGCCCTTTCCCTCCTCAAAGCCACCTCTGTGCTCCGTCCTTTCATGTCAAGAACATTTTATTTGCAAAGACAAAAAGGCAAGAAACAAACAGCCATTGAAAAACGTACAGCAGGAGAGCACAATAACTTACACTATTTACAGGAACACACCACGGTAGAAAACACACACACACCCCTCATGCTCTGACAAACCCAGCCAGGGCCGGGCTGCACAACCCCCACAGAGACAACACCAGCCTCCAGGGCAGCTGGCCTCTGGGAAAAGCTCCGAGTGTGAAAAGGCATCTGCTGTTGTGCTCCTTGTGCAGAAAGGAGTGATGGAGCAGGGACACAGTGCTGCAGCTGCCCCAGCCTGGCGTGGGGCTGCACCTGGGGGTCCCAGGCCAGGAGGAGCAGTTGTAGGAGCCAGGGCAGAGCTGTGGTGGGTGAGGGGACAAGCCCTGCGGCAGGAGGAAGGTGCAGGGCTGTGCTTTTCTGGGACTGGGTGTGTCCCAGTCACAGCTGGAGCACCATGCAGCACCTGGAGGGGCTGGGGGTCCTCGGCCCTTCCCAGAAGGGTGAGGGGGGCTCAGAAGGACGTGAAGCCTGCAGGAGAGAGCGAAGCTCCAGGGAGCCTGTGGAAAGCAAACTGGAGCCCTGTGCTTGGCAGGGATCGTACCTGGACCCTCTCCAGTGTGGGGCACGGGCAGGACTGGTGAGGAGCACTGGAAGGACTGGTGAGGGGCACAGGAAGGACTGGTGAGGGGCAGTGGGAGAGCACCATGGGAAGCAGGCACTGAGTTTGCAGCACCAAGGCAGGAGGCAGCAATTGAGACCCCAAAGCAGCTGTGCTCAGAGGTGGTGGGGAGGAACAACACACCTGGGGGGGACAGGATGGGACCCCAGAGTTCCCATTCCTCGCAGCTGGCCAGCCCAGCCTGTGTCACCAGAGCTGTAGGTGACAGGGAGAGGACACTGCTCAGGAGGGCTCACAGTGCTTTGGGGGTCCAGTGCTTTTAGGCTCCTGACTCTGGTCCAGCCCTGCTGTGCTCAGCTCAGCTCTGGGGCAGCCCTGCTCCCTCCACAGAGGCTGGAGATGTTGCTGGGGCTGAGGAGACCCCCAGAGCAAGAGTTAGGCCCTGGGGAAAGAAGCATAACCCAGCAACCTGAGGCAGGAGTGCAGGTATGATCACACCCTTGTCACAAATCGAGGTGCCCAAGGGCAGAGAAAAGTGAGGTGTGTGGTACAAAGGCAGCTCCAAAGTGTCCCTGCCCTGGAGGGGCTCTCAGAGGCGCTCTGAGACCACCAGAGGGGACTTCAGGTGTGCAGCCAGCACAGTGCACAGGGATGGAACAGCTCACCACAGGCAAAGAGCCTTCATCCCAGTCCTCCTCCTCCTCCTGTCTCAGCCATCAGAGCTCTGGAGGGCCAGGGTCCAAGGGGCCACCCCTCCTGGACCCACCTGCATGTGGGACCTTGTGCTTTAGTGTTTGGGAGGACCTGCACCCCAAACTGCCCGTGTGGCTCAGAGCTCCCTGACCCCACTGTGCCAGGGCAGCTGCCAGCCTGAGCCGGGGGCCCCAGGGCTCCCCTTGCTTATCTTCAGTGCCTGGCACTGAATCTAGACACAACTACACGTTTGGGAGTGAGAAATCAAACACCACACAGCAGGATCAGCTCCTGGCAGACCATCCCCAGCTTGGGCAGAGGCTTTCACAGCACCCAGGCCCTGCTGCCCTGCAGCTGCAGCAGCCTCTGGCAGAGGTGGCTGGAACCAGCCCACTCCAGCAATGTGCCCTGCACAGACATCTCCCAGTCCAGAGCTTCATCACATCCACAGAGAGTATCTGTGAGAGAAATTTGGGCTGGGCTGAGCTTTCAGAGCCCCCTTTCCATGGGACCAGATGGGAGCCACATCCAGGCTGCCAACCAAGCCAATCACCAATGGCAACACCACAGATCCTCAGACCAGGAACCCCACGAGAAATGGGAGCAAAACCTCGGTGTTGCAACTGCTCTGGGGGATCCCACTGCAAAGGGGGAGCTGGCAGGGCAGGACCCCAGCCCTGCTCCCTGCCCAGGAGAGGCAGGCAGGGGAACACGGGGTGGCTCAGACATGCAGCAAGGTGGGAGCGAGGCCACGTGTCCCCAGGATGAATTCAAGTGTCAAAACCATAACAATAACAATAATTAAGAGAAAAAAAATAAAAAGTCTTACACCACAAACTCCCCACCCCATCCCCAATAGGAAACCCAATGATGACAGCACCCAGCTTGCACCGTGAGGTAGCTACACCAGATCAACACCCACAAAATGCTCTTCTGCATGAGAAACATCAACCCACACAGGTACTAGGACCTACACACACACATACACACACACAGAGCTGTGGGATCACAGTCAGCCCTGGCCTGGTTCCAGCCAGGACAGAGTTAATTTTTGCAGTAGCCAGGAGGGGACATGGCCAGAGCCCAGAGGTTCTTTTAGACACCTCACATCATTGCTGGGGCAGGGACTCTCTTCCAGGGAGAAGGGATCTCTTCCAGTCAGGGTAACACTGTCTGAGCATTTGCATGTGATTTGCTCTCTTTTGTACACTTTTATTATTCATATTGTTGCATGTTTGTAATTAATGTTGTTGCTGTTAATTTTTCTTATCTCATTGCTGTTTCCAGTCAATTGTTCCTATCTCTACCTGTGATTTTTTTACCTTTTGTGGCTCCAGTTCTCCTCTCCATCCCACCACAGGGAAGGAAGGAGGTGGGGATTGTGGCAGCACACAGTTGTAGTGGGAACACTGATTTGGGGAATACCAGTCCTAAACCACAACAGCTTTTTTTTTTCTTTTTTTTTTGGCATCCAAGGTAGGGCTTGAACAGTTGAGATAACAACGGATCTGCCCAGAGTGGGTTGGAAGCAAATTTGATCTAAACATTTTTGATCTAAACATTAGGTGCTGAGGCACTGGTGACAATGTTGCCTGCTCTGCCCATGTGGGTACCTAACCCTGTACATATTTCTGTCTGCTCCCATCACAATCTCTGTCTCAGAGCAGGGAGGGGGATCAGGATTAGTTAGTTTATGACATGATAACATCAAGGGCAGTGAGGGTCATTTGGGATATGTCTTGAGTGTTGCTCTTCTACCCTTACCTGGGGCACTTCCTTTGGGAGTCCATTAATAACAACCATGACCAAGCCATGGGGGAACAGGGGAGGATGATTTTCCCCAGATTTTCACCCACTTTCCTCCTTGAGGCCTGTCAAAACAGCTTTTGAAGCTATAAATTCCCTTTGGATGTTAAGGAAATCATATTTTTGTCAGGTCTCAGTGCAGTCCACATACTCTTTGGAGTAAAGAAAGATTTCTAGGGAGGTTATTCAGAGATCTATCCTGATGGGGAATAGTCATGACTGGAATGAACTTGGGAGAAAATGGGCCACTTTTGGAAGAAATTCTCTCCTGCCATGGTTGGGAAGTGTCCCCCTGAATAAGTACAAGACGCTGTAAAAGTGACAGAGCACTTGAAAGGAGAATGCTGTGGCAATTCCAGCCAGGAGCCCCACTGCAGTGTGCTGGGCCCTGGTCAGCATTCATCAGACACTGCTGCTCACCAGACAGCACCCTCAGGGGAGGAGGAGGAAGGCAGAGCAGCAGGCACCGTGCTTACTCCAGCTGCAGCTGAACCACAGGGACAACCCGTGCTGGCAGCAGTCACCCCCACACAGAAATCCCAGACCAAATCGGTTTGCAAAGAGGGATGAAGAGGAAGCAGGGCCCTCACAGCAGGAAGAAGAGGCAGGGCTGGAGATAATCACCCATCCCTATCCCCAGTGAGCTGAGATGTGAAGAGGTTTCAGCTGCCAGGGGGTTGAGCCCCTGGTGACCCCACTGCTGCAATGCTGGTGCTGCAGCCACGCTGTGGAACCAGATGGAAGGGAAGCCAAGGAACTGGGATCCCTGTCCTGGGACAAGGGCATTGGCAAGGGCACTGGGAAGAGCACAGACACTCTCTGCCTCTGCAGGCAACTCCTGCCAAGCGTGAGGGAAAGGCATTCCCTCAGGGATGATGGAGCAGTGCAGCCAAGCAGGTGGAACAGCACAGAGAAGCTGCCAGCACCTGAGGGAACTGGCTGTGTTAGAGGGATCCCCAGGGATCCAAACAAGCAGCAGTGCCCTGCAGATGCAGATGAGTCCAGTGCACACCACCCATGTGGCAGGAGGGTGTACAGAGCACAGCCTCACTGGCACTGATGTGGATGATTTTCCCCAGTCTTTCACCCAGTTTTCCCCCTTGAGGTCTGTTAAAACAGCTTTTAAGTTCTGAATTCCCTTTGAATGTTAAGGAAATCATATTTTTGCCAAGTCTCCTTAGTGCAGTCCACGTAATCTTAGGAGAAAGAGATTTCTAGGGAGGTTATTCAGGGATCTGAACAGAAGAAGAACAAACAGTGTTAAAGGTGACTCCCCAACTCTGATGATTAAGATCATTGTTTTTCCTTCCTATCAACCTGTGTCTCAGCTGTGTTAAAAGACTGTCTAAGACTGGACCAGCCCATGGACTGTGGAGTGAGGAAATGTCCCCTGTCTCACCAGTACAGCCCAGAGCCTGTGCTGCTGGGAGCAACTGGCCCTCTCCTGAGAGAGAGGGGACACATCACAAGGCATCCTATGGTTTTACCTGCAAGAGCACAGAGAGGAAGTGGGAAGGAAAACCCACCTCTGCCCCAGAAGCATGGCTATGTGAGTTGAGAGGAAAAACAACAACTGCAGGAAATTCTTCAAGGATAAATGCCAGCCCGGCTTCCAGTGGGCATGTACTCAGAATAAAAGGGCTAATATCACTTCTGATCCTCCTGAATGCACCTTCACATCTGCAGGCAGTGAGCAGTGAGCACCCTGACAAGACCCAGGGGGGCCCTGCCTCCAGCCAGGTGGGGAGAGCAGCACTGGGCTCTGCTGGGCTGTGTGGATCCAAGGCTGGCCCAGCAGACCCACAAGAGTGTAAGGCTTTACTCACAATGTACTGATGCCATGGAGATACACAGGGGCAAGATCCATTTCTTCTCCTCAGAGTAGAGGTCTACTCTGGTCAGTAGAACATGGCTGCAGGCAGGTCAGGGTGAGCACTCTGCATGTGAATCATTCTCTCTTTTGTATACTTCTGTTATTGATATTGTTGCTGTTTTACTGTTTGCTTTTTATCTCACTGCTGCTTCCAGCTCTTAAATTGCTCTTATCTCAACCTGTGATCTTCATCTTTTGTGCCTCCAATTCCCCTCTCCACTCTGCTGGGGATGGGGGTGTGAGTGGTACACAGTTTTAGTGGGAGCACTAAATTGGAGAATGCTATTCCTGAGTCAGGACTCTCCTCCCTTCAAACCCCTGCCCCAGCAGACCAGTGCCCCAGCAGCAGCTCCCTCCCTCCACGGGCTGTGAGAGCCTGAGGCTGCTGGACACAGCAGCAAGAGAGGCTCAGGAGTGGCCACTCAGCCCTGCAATACTGAACAGGCACTTTCAGCCTGCACACAGGAAGGTGCTGGTGGCAAAGGCAAAGCAGCTCTGACCCTAGGTGTCCCCTTCAGCCATGGCAGCAGGGAAGGCTCCAGGGCAGGCACTGGAGATCCCAGAGCAGACAGATTCTACAGCCAAACACTTACCAGAGACACCCCCACACACAGAGCCCCTCCAGCCAAGCAAAGGATAAACCAGCTGAGGAATGAGTGCAGGCCTGGGGGGAAACACCTCCTGCAGACCCCCATGGCTGTGTGCCACTGGGTGCTGAGGTCTCTGTGCACTTTTGGCTGCACCCTCAGTTCCACAGGTCACACAGGATGGATGGGAGCCTCTCCTCAACGCAGTCACCAATGCTGGCTGTGCAGGGCTCAGCCACAGTCACAGGGAGCAGGGACTGTCACACACACTCACACACACACACACATGTACCATTTACCCTCCAACAAGGCAAGCCAGCAGGATGGAATTTCCCCAAAATAGGCAACCCCCCCTCCCCCCACCAAATCAATACAGATACTGCTGTCTGTCATGATGCAGAGGAACCCCCTCACTCCAGCCAGAATGCTTGGAACAAGGGCTGGTGGCAGATGACCTGGGGCTGGTCAAGGTATCACCATGGTTGGAGAGAGCAGAGGGGCAATGGTCTGTGCTTGATGGGGCAGGTCCTGGAGCCCCTGGCCTCCAAGATCCCAGTTCAGTGCTGGTGGGATCACACGGAGAAATCCTTAAATTTGAGTTCAAGTGTTGCTTCTTCTGTGGCAAAGGGGAAAGGAGAGTGTGTGAGGCAGAACACCCATCCTGGGGTCTCCTCGGCCATTCCACAAGAACCCTGGGTGGTCCAGGGCAGGACAGAGCAGGGGATGGTCCAGTGGGCCACAGGAGAGATGGTGGGAAGCTCCAGTGTGAGACCAGGGCCTTACCAGCCCTCCTTGAAGAGGAGAGACAGAGGAAAGAGCCTGAAGAATGTGCATCCTTGGGGAATCTCTCCTGGGTGGAGCCCCCAGACCTCAAGGAGATGAGATTGTGCAAGATCATCCGCGGCAGGATTGTCCTTGGAGCAGAGGGGAGTCAGGGGACTTGTGCGAGGTCAGAGTGTGCAACCCCTCCCCGCTCTGCTCCTGCCACAGTGGCCTCTGGCTGCTCCCTGCCTTGCTGGTCCCCTCCAGCCTTGGGTCCATGCAGCCCAGCAGGCCCAGCCTAAGCAAGCTCCAGTCCAGGCAGAGCTCTGAGGGCAGAACCTACGGGAAGGACAGACAGAGCCACAGCAGTGAGATGACAAATCCAGCCTTGGCCTTTTTGCCCTTTAACCTCCATTCTTGCTTCATTTCTCCATCCCAAGGGCTTTAACTGGCTGCAGAAACCCAGCACAAAACCCTGATGGGAGTCACGATGTCCAGAGCAGGGCTGAGCAGGCTGGGCATGTGGGGAAGAGTCCAGAGCCATGGGGCAGTTGAGTTTACAACTGGGGTTTGGAGAGTGCCAAAGGGAACTGAAGCAGGTCTGTCTGGAAGCTGCCCAACGGAGATCATCCCAGGCTTGCTGTGCCTCACGAGATGGAACATGGCAAAGGAGCTCAGAGTGCATCCCTCCAACCACTGGGGACACATCCACAGAGGACAGGGAAGGCTGGGAGTACCAGGAAATCCTTCTGCAGTCCCCACAGCAGAGGTGTCTCACAAGTAATGGCTCCAGAGAAGCACCCTCTCTGTTGTGGTCCTGGCCAGCAGACACCAAATGTCCTCGTGGGGTGGAGAAGACTCCTGCAGGAACCAGCCCGGGAGCAGCACAGCACGGCAGAGGCCACGGGGGCCCACAGTGGCAGGAGGGAACTGGATGTCTCTGAGGAGTCAGGGATCTCTGACCCCCAAAGTCCTTACAGCAGGATGGGTGAGAGGAGAGATGAAACATTTCCTGTTCACTGGAGAACTGTCGAGAAACCTCAGCAGGAGAGCAGGTGGAGCTGCTGGTGCCCCACAGAGCTGCTTCCTCACAGGAGCTGACAGTGCTCGAAGTACCAGGTGCAGCATTGTCCACCCCGTTGGGTCAGGCACAAAGAAATCCCTGTCCTGGGCTGAGCTGCTGTGGATGACTGAGTCCTGAGAGCAGGGGGAGGTACCCTGACCTTCACCCTGCCCCACGCCTTCCAGTCTTTCTGCAGTTTCTAGTTTGACCCCGCAGGCAACCTCCTCCCACTCCAGAGCTTCACTGTCAAGTCGCTGAGGAACAAAGGTGAGAGGGACAGCATGACCCAGGGGTTGGGGCAGGAGCCCCACAGCACTGCCCCACAGGGTGCTCGTTCCCCACCGCCACCATGGCAGCATGCAGCCCCCCAAGCTTCCAGGCCCTTTTCCCTTGGCAGGAGATTGTCTGATGCACTTTGGGGAGAAGGCAAACCCAATGGGGCTCAGCCTCCAGCTCACCCCACTGGCAGCAGCTGGGGACAAAGGGAAAGGGTGACCTCCAGGGCTGACCCCACACCAGGACTCCTACCCGCCTTGAATGAGCTCCAGCTAGGTCCCAGCAGTGATATCCAGGGAGCTGCTTTGCTCCTGGGGCATGGGCTGATTTGGGGGTGGCTGCTGACTCCCAACCCACTATCCATGCAAAGGCACGGGCAGGCCATGGCTTCCCAATGAGTTGCCAAGGTAGATGTGGGCACTTGGCGAGGAAAAAAAACCAAAAAGAAGTGAAACCAAGGCAGGGGAATGACTGGGCCAAGGGGCTGAGTCCATTCTAACAAAGACTTATCAAGTGGGGAAAAACGCAGAATAGTTTCATACCGTGAAGAAGCAGCTCAGACCAGAGAAAAAGGGGGGGGGGGAGAGAGAGAGGAGCAAAGCAACAGTGAGAGGGACAGAGGGAGGGAGAGATGGAGAGAAGAGGGAAGGAGAGACGGAAGAGGAGCATATGAGCAAGAGAGTCAAAGAGCAGGAGGGTCAAGGCAGACTAGTAGCACGGCCCTTTATGGCAAGGACGCGTCGTGGAAGGCAAGGGGTGAGCCCAGGCACGTAATTCCATAACTTTACCCGGCAGTCGCTGTGGCACAGATGGGAGGTGGGGAGAAGGAGAGGCAGAGAGAGACAGAGAAAAAGGAAGGGAGAAAAGGGACAGGGTCGAAAAGAGGATATCAGAGTCTTGCTGCTGAAGAGCTCCCCGAGAGCAGCAGACAATGCCCAGCCCCGAGGGAGAGGGGTCCCTGAGAGGGGAGTAACCCAGGGCATCACCAGAGCGTGGGCAGGGGGTGGCCAGGGACAGCTCTTGGCACTGCAGTGGGCAGGCCTGGCCATGGGCAGGCTACAGTGGGCAGAAGGAGATGAAGGACTAGAGGGACTAAAAAGCTGCGACTCCCTCCCCGCTCCCTGCTCACCCAGCACCCACCCAGGCCCAGGGGCGACAGCTCAAACCCAGGGTCTCCCCCTTCCCAGGGGCCACGGGGGCAGAATGCCCAGGGCTCACCTGGAGGCGGTGAAGATGTGCTTGGAGTTGGTGCAGATGGCGTTGATGGGGCTGTCGTGCCCCTTGATCTCCCCGACTGGGGTGAAGGTGTCCACGTTCCAGACTTTGATGACACCTCCTCGGCAGGCGCTCAGCACCATGGGGCGGCCAGGGATGAAGGCCAGGGCACAGACCCAGTCTTTGTGGGCATTGGGGATTTGCTGTAGGCACAGAGCACAGCCATGAGCAACCTCATCTGCAGCACCACGGGCAGCCTCATGCACCCATCCTGGGTGGCTGGGTCCTCACTGTCTCAGGGAGCTCAGCTCCTCACTGATGCTCTGGGACTGACTGGGACTGTGGAACTGGTGGTGCCCAGGTAGGAGCCAAGGGTGTGGGCTCAAAATCATGGCTTGATTTCTCCCTTGGGCAGGAGACAATTCAGGAATTCTGAATTCCACCCAGAATTCAGGGTGGAACACAAGCACCCACACTGTAACTGATGCCTCAGCCTGTCTGAAGGAGAGCCAGCAATCCCAAGCACCTGCTGGACGAATTATGGGGGCACAGCACACCCTCACACACACGTGGCCCAGCACTGGGAGTGCCCTCCCTGGGGAGCTCCACTGGCACTAGGTTCCTGGACAACCCCCCCTCATCCCAGCAGCAACCCCCCTCTGCCCTGTGCTCCCCTCCAGACCTGGATAAGTTCCTGCTGCTCCAGATCCCACTTCTTTATGCCGTTGTCCCTGGAGCCACTGAAGAGGACATCTCCCTGGATGGCCAGGCACTCGATGCCATCGTAGTGAGGGGGCTCGAAGTTGTGAGTGGGGCCAATATTGCCCACCATGCCCTCCGTGATCTCAAACACCTGGGGAAGAGCAGCAGGTAACAAACCACAGATGGCACTGGGGACTCCCTCCCCTGGGGAGCTTGGCCACCACCCTCCGTGTGCCAGGCTCAGGGCACCTAGAGTGATGCTGGAAATGGGATGGGGCATTGGCTACTGGAGGCTGTTGGGGCTGAGGGTTCTGCCACAAGCAGAGGAGCTCTGCCACCAGGAACAGCCTCACTCTGCTGCATTTTACTCATGGTGAGCCTTCACACTCCTCTGGAGCCAGGCTGACAGCTGAGGGGGATCCTGTCTCACCATCTCACCACTCCTCCTCACTTCCCTGGGACAGCTCTAATTCAACCTGCTAAAACCTGAAAGGAAGGGACAGACTCCTGCTGTGCTGGAGCTGTGACTGAGCAGGCACAAGGCATCTTCATCAGGGGGGGATAATTGAGCAGAACAGGGTGAACTGCTCATCTGGGTCAGCCCTCACATGCATATCCCAGCCAGAGCGTCTGATGCATGAGAGAAATGCAACTTCATCTCCAAAGGTGCATTGTGGACCAAGCAAAAGGCAAGATTTGGGAAGAGGAAACAAGTGAAAACCTCACATGCAGAGGTGAAAACAGAATCTGGGCTCAGCTTTCAGGAGGAGGGAAGAGTGAGGGGTTCCCAACATCTGGACTTCCCTACAGGACTGGGGGTGCTGCTCCCAAGGAGCAGAGTACCTTGACGTAGTGATCTTTGGAGCCTGTGACCACCAGGTCGTGGTTGCTCGCCGTCTGGTTCACTGTCAGGCACATCACGGGCCCGATGTGGCCACTGAGCTTCCCCACGGGCTGCAGCCTGGGAGCGAGGGCACAGCTCAGCCCCTGCTGCGCTGGAGCTGCTCCCAAGGGCCCTCCCAGCCCAGGGCCCTCCCAGCCCAGCCTCCCGCAGCCCGGGCTGCCCCAGCCGGGGCTGATCCCCCGGGGAGAGCGGGCAGGGAGAGCCCATTGCCCGGGATCCAGGGCAGGAGGGCAGGAGAGTGTGCCAGCAGCTGGGTGCACAGCCTGAGTGTGCCAGCAGCTGGGTGCACAGGGTGAGTGTGCCAGCAGCTGGGTGCACAGGGTGAGAGTGTGCCAGCAGCTGGCTGCACAGCCTGAGTTTAGTATTTACATTTTGGTTCAAACTGTTTCACTGGTTTTTAGAGATTTTTGAGGTTTTGGTTTTTTTTCTTCTGGGGATTTGTTTTTCCCAGCTTACAGCTGTATGTTATCTGTTTCTTCAGGGAGGTCTTGCCTTTAACAGGTGTCCTCACACAGGGCATCACTAAAATGCTGATTTTTGCTTTTTTTTGGTGGAGATTTGGATTGAAGGTACTTGAGATGATAGTTTGTGTTTAGATTTAAATGTTTATTTTTTAAAATTTATGTTATTAGTCTCACAGGTAGTGAGTAGTTTTGTAGTAGTTTTGTAGTATTTTACTAATAAGGTACAAAAGGGTTAACTATTTTTTGTTATAAGGTTAAATTGTCTAATTAAGAAATTATATCTAAATTATTTTTACTTTTAATTTAATAATTAATTATTTGAAGTCTGCAAAGCACTTTTTTGTCTAATTATAAAATACTACTTAAACTTATGAAGACGAAGGTGAAGAAGAAGAACTGGTTTATGTTCTAAAACTTTTATCTTGTTCTATATATATTACTATATTTTAAAACTTGATATTTTAAGTTTTTTATTTTGTGATATTATATACTTTTAATTAAACTACATACTACAGCCTGAGTGTGTGCCAACGTCTGGCTGCAGAGCCCAGGCTGCTCATCACCCCTTGGGTCACAACTGTAAATCTTAAATTTACAAATCTTAAATCTTAAGAATTTTTTTAAAAAATTCTTTTAACCCTAAATTAAGACTTATGATCTTAAAAATATCAATTTAAAAAAATGTGTTTAGATTTAAATGTTTATTTTTTAAAATTTATGTTATTAGTCTCACAGGTAGTGAGTAGTTTTGTAGTAGTTTTGTAGTATTTTACTAATAAGGTACAAAAGGGTTAACTATTTTTTGTTATAAGGTTAAATTGTCTAATTAAGAAATTATATCTAAATTATTTTTACTTTTAATTTAATAATTAATTATTTGAAGTCTGCAAAGCACTTTTTTGTCTAATTATAAAATACTACTTAAACTTATGAAGACGAAGGTGAAGAAGAAGAACTGGTTTATGTTCTAAAACTTTTATCTTGTTCTATATATATTACTATATTTTAAAACTTGATATTTTAAGTTTTTTATTTTGTGATATTATATACTTTTAATTAAACTACATACTACAGCCTGAGTGTGTGCCAACGTCTGGCTGCAGAGCCCAGGCTGCTCATCACCCCTTGGGTCACAACTGTAAATCTTAAATTTACAAATCTTAAATCTTAAGAATTTTTTTAAAAAATTCTTTTAACCCTAAATTAAGACTTATGATCTTAAAAATATCAATTTAAAAAAAAATTAAAATCTTAAATTTTAAATTACAAAAATCTTAAATTTAAGATTTAAGAAAATCTTATCTTTAAGAAAATCTTAAATTTAAATCTTAAATTAATCTTTAATTCTTAAATTAAGATTTATGATCTTAAAAAATCTTAAAATTTAAAAAATTTAAATCTTAAATTTTAAATTGAAAAATCTTAAATTTAAGAAAGCTTTATAAGCTTAAATTGTTTTCAATTGAAAATCTTAAATGTTAAATTTAAAAAAATCTTAAAATTTAAGATCTTAAAAAATCTTTTTAAACCAAAACCACTCCAATCCCGTAGGAAAGCATCCTGAAAACTTTTATTCCAGGCACCTTGCGCTGTGACAAAGGCTTTCATTTCCCCCGGGGCATCCCTGCAGCCGCTGGGAGCCCCCGGCCGAGCTCAGCTCCGCCGCTCACCTGCTCAGCCGCTCACCTGCTCAGCTCCCAGACGCGGACGGCGTTGCCCGCGGCCGCGTAGAGCGCGGTGCCCGAGGGGTTGAGCGCGATCTGGTTGATCTGGTGCTCCCCCTGCACGCTGGTCACCGTGCGGCTGCTGGTCCCGGCACACGCATCCCCGGAGATCACCTGGCCAGACGACCTGAAGGGAGGACAGGTCAAAGAGGTGATGTATGGACCTGAAGGGAGGACAGGTCAAAGGGGCGATGGATCGTACATGTTAGGGAGTAATTAGCATCGACTCCGTGATTGCAGGAGGCTGATCACAGAATCACAAGGTTGGAAGAGACCTTCAAGATCATCAAGTCCAACCCAGCCTCAACACCTCAACTGGCACCCAGTGCCACATCCAGGCTTTGTTAAACACACCCAGGGATGGTGACTGCACCACCTCCCCGGGTAGGACATTCCAGAACTTTATCATTCTTTCAGTGAAAAACCTTTTCCTGATATCCAACCTAAATTTCCTTTGCTGCAGCTTGAGGCTGTGACCTCTCGTTCTGCCACTTGCTGACTGGAGAAAGAGCCCAGCCCCACCTGAGCACAGCCACCTTTCAGGAGCTGTAGAGTGATAAGGTCACCTCTGAGTCTCCTTTCTCCAGGCTGAACACCTCCAGCTCCCTCAGTGGTTCACCCTATAACTTTACTGTACTATCCTATACTATGTGGCTGCATTTCTCCTCACAGAGAAAAGCAAGGCACAATTTTTCCCAAGGATTTTCTGGGAAAGGCAGAGAGAAGCACCAGAGAAGAGAAAAACAATTCTTATCTCTCTTCTCTGTTCCTGTTGTTTTGCACACGTGGAATGTGTTAGGATATTGTTTACCTGAAGGAACTGGTAATTGGATTCTGCTGAGGATTGTTTTGTTTCCTTGGCCAATCACACAAAGCTGTTGCCCAACTGTCGAGAGGCAGTCATGAGTTTTCTTTAGTATTCTTTAGCAATCTTTGTAATATCAACATAGTACAATATAGTATAATAAAGCAAGTGTTCAGCATTCCAAAGCCTTGGACTCAGATGTCAATCATTCCTGTGATGGGGGCACCCTGATATTACTATAATACTGTATTGTACTATTAAGAAAAAACCCATCTGTGGAGACAGATGGGCATGCCAGTCCTCTCCCTTGGAGAGACATCCCTTGAATGGACTATGATAAGATCTTCTCAAACTCTCCTGGATTGAGAAATCCTCCGTGGTCACGGTGAGTTCCCAGCATGCTCTGGAACCCCATGTAGATTCATTGGGACCAATTGGTTTTTCCCCCTTTGTACCACCCCCGCTTTTCCCCATAAAACCCCCAGCAGTTTCTGCCCTGTTCAGGGGAGAGCTGCTGTCCCTGGACTCCTTTGCAGGGTGCTGGAACAAAGGAACTCTGCAGAACAACCACACGGTGCTCCTGTCTCTTTGTCCCCATGTTGGCCTGGGTACACCTTGCAAGGCAGAGCTGAAATCACTGCTCAGAGCTGAGCTGCCTGCCCCTTGCTGAGGTTACCCCGTGGCTGAAGGACTGCCTGAGACCCCTAGAAAGTTGTTTCTTGGGGGACCTCTCTCTGGGAAGGTTGTGGCATCCAGGTCGAGCCATCAGACCCCCCATTGCTCTTGCAGACAGTCTGATACAGCCTTGACCTAATTGGTCATTGAATCCAAAACACCATCACCAGTGGCCAATTAAGACATCAACCTTTGGTAAACAAATCTCCATAACACATTCCACATGTGCACAATGACAGGTGCAGCAAGTGGAGATAAGAATTGTTTCTCATTCTTTTCTCTGAGCCTTCTCACAGCTTCCCAGGAAAATCCTGGGAGAGAACTGTCTCTCTCTGTTCAGAGAATATGTGATTACCACAGGTGATGCCTTGTCAAGGCTGAACAAAGCCTAGAACAGAGACTAGACAGAGCTAAAGAATAAAGTAGGGAGTTATTAGAAGGCCTCAATAGATCCACCTTGGGCAGCACAAGAGCCCAGCAGTTTAGATTTTGTCTGGGGCAAAGTAACCTTATAAAAATACCACTACTATGGTAGAATTGTGCCTAAAGGCAAAAAAGCTTTTATTCTCAATTGCAGCTTTTTTGATACTCAAGGCACTTAGTATGAGTTTCTACTAAAAGCTAAAATCTATATTCTAAATCTATATTTCTATTTCACTTTGTAGCTTTATATATCTCAGTTTCTCCTGGGGTTTCAGTTCAATCCTTGTGCTTAGATTTCCCTCCAGGCCTGTGCCCTGAAGGGCTTGTATTGCAATACCAGCCAGGGCTACACCCCAGGTGAACCAAAATGGTCACAAAATGGATGATAGGTCATGGGGTCTCTCTCTTTTTAAAGTTCTGGTCGATTTGCATATTGGAGTTAATTGTCCAATTACAGCTCCAGCCCCTGCAGTCCCATCCTTCTTGTTTTTCTCTCTTCAGCCCACGGTGTTTGTGCTCTTGGGCCTGAGATTTGGATCATTTGTCCTTGGTCCCCAGCTAGAGCAGGAAATGTTTTGTCTCCCTGTTCTGTGAAGAGAGCTTACTATCCCTTTATATGAAGCCCAGACCCACACACTAAAGCAGCAGAGAATCTGAAAAATAGAAAAGCCAAAACCTGAGGCATCAGGGAAGATGAGACCAGAGCCACTGAGGAACCACAGGGTTGGCTCCAGGCTGGCACAGCTGGGTCCCACACTGAGGAAAGGCCCTGGAGTATCCCTGTCCCTCTGGCCACAATGGGACCAAGAGGAGCCTTGTCCCACAGGCCAGTGCTCAGCCTGCAAAGGCAGCCAAGGATGCAGGGTCTGTGCACGACTCAGAGCATCCTGCCCTGGTTTCCAGCTGAGTTTGCTCTGCTCTCCTCCCGTGCCTCTGCTTCCCACAGGAAGAGCTGTGGGTGCTGGCAGCCAGCACAGGGAAGCAGAGGTCTTGGCCTCTGTGCCGAGAGAGAAGCCCAGGCAGATGAGCTGAGGCTGCATGGAGAAAGGAGACCTGTGCCAGGGCAAGTGGGTAACTCTGACCTACCATACGGTCCTAACCTTTGAGCCCTACTCCAGACTGGCAGCCACAGCTCCAGTCTGTTCCACGCTCCTTTCTGGTCCTCAAACTCCTCACAGAGACCACGTTTTCCACTGAAGAGCCTGTGATTTACCCAGGCACTCTGCTGTTTGGGGCTGTGCCCCCCTGCTGGAGCTGCCAGCTCTCCTGACCACCCCCAGAACAGCTGCAAAATCTCTCCAAAGCTCCTGACCCTTAACAAGTGCTGGATCTGCACCTGGGACACAACAATCCTGGCTGTGTGAATACAGCAGGGAACAGAGGCTGGAAAGCAGCTGTGGGAAGGGACCTGGGCATCCTGGTCAGTGTATGTGAGTCAGCAGTGCCCTGGCAGCCAGGAGGGACATCCATGTGCTGGACACACCAGGCACAGCATGGCCAGCTGGGCAAGGGAGGGGATTGTCCTGCCCTGCTCTGCACTGGGATAGCCTCACCTCAAGTCCTTGGTGCAGTTTTGAGCACCACAGTATAAAAAAGACATGAAGTCACTGGAGAGCATCCTAAGGAGGGCCATGAGAATGGTGAAAGGTCTGGAGGAGAAGCCTCATGAGGGGCACCTGAGGTCACTTGGTTTGTTCAGCCTAGAACAGACTGAGGGGAGACCTCACTGGGGTCTTCAGCATCCTCATGAGGGGCAGCAGAGGGGCAGGTACTGATCTATTTCCTCTCATGATGTGACAGGACTCATGGGAATGGCTGGAGCTGAGCTGGGAGATGTTTAGTTTGGATGTTAGGAAAAGGTTCTTCCCCCAGAGGGTGTTGGGGCACTGAACAGGCTCCCTGAGAAATGGGCACAGCTCCAAGCCTGTCTGAGTTCAAGAAGTGTTTGAACAACGCTCCCAGACACAGGGCAGGATTATTGGTGTGTCCTGCGCAAGGCCAGGAGGTGGGCTTGATGATCCTGAGGGTCCCTTCCAACTCAGCACATCCTGTGATTTCATGACCCTGAGGCTTTGCTGCAGGAGGTCTCCATGAGTTCCCTCACCCCAACCTCTCCCAACCTCCCTGTTCCCTAGGAAAGCAGCACTGCAAACTGGCACTAAGGAGCTGTATCTGGCCATGTCCCAGCCCCTGTAGGTTCTGGAAATGGCTTCTGCAAAGGCAGAGAAGCCCAGAGTGCCCAGGCCCCCGGGCTGCACGTACGTGAGGGTGCGGATGCAGCGGGCGGAGTCGCGGATGTCCCACACTTTGATGTACGACGTGGACACGGTGAACACCAGCCCCGTGTGGCTGCAGTACTTGATGGAAACCACATTGTTTGGGTGGCCCTTGAGAGAAGCGATTTCCTGGCCTGTCACCAGGTTCCACATTTTGCAGCTGCGGTCTGTGGGAGGAAGAACATGCCCAGGAGTGTTGGGGGTGTCTCCTCCAAGGGCATGGTGGCCTGGGAACAATATGCCTTCTGAGCACATCCCCACCCACAGGGCCAGAGGAAAGGAGCCAGCCAGCCCCAGCACAGGGGCAGGACAGGGCAGGGCTCAACACTGAAGACAGGAACCAGCGCTGTAATGCCAACACTTCCCGTGCTCCCAATGCCAACCTGCTCCCACAGCATCTGCATCCTCCCTGCCCCCTCTGCCCATCACCCACCTTTGGAGCCGGTGAAGAGCAGCTCATCGGTGGCATCCAGGCAGAGCACAGGCTTGGTGTGTCCCTCTGCCACCGAGACACACTGCAGCGGGGCTGTCCGGGCATTCTTGGTGCCACCCACGGGGTTAATGATGCCCCTTCACAGGAGAGAGAGAACAGGTACAGCGCAGGGTGGAGAGGCACGGTGCCCACAGTCCCAGGGCATGGGACAACGTGAGCTGTCTCACACCAAGCACCTCCCACTGCCCAGCACTGAGACAGGCTGCTCCAGCTGAACGTGGCCTGTCTGAGGTGAGGTCTCTGTGGAAACCCCAGAATGTCCCCATGGGCACCCCCTGCCCACCTCTGCCCCTGCCCTCAGACACGGAAAGGGGGAGGCTGCCCAGTGACCTCTGCTCTCCCCCCAAACCTCTCCTGCCTCACCAGCACAGACCCAGGACAGTTCAGGAGACTCAGCCCCTTGGCCCCTGAGGTCCATTTGTGGACTGTCCAGCCTGAAGCTGAAGCTCTGCTGGGATAATGTTTCAGAGTACCAGTACCAGCACCCCCATCCCTTGGAGGCTGTCACCCTTTGGCTGGTGGCATTTGAAGACAGGGCCTCACTCCTTTACACAGATCACAAGGGTGACAAAGGGCACCACCAGCATCTGCCCCCCACATCCCTGCTGCAATGGCTGTTCCTGCCCCCACTGCTGGCTCTGGGCAGGAGAGCACCTACCCCTGCCAAATCTGCTGCCAAGGAACACTGCTGTGTGTCCTGGGGGACATATCTGCCAATCCCCTCCACTTCAGACATGCTCAGGGTGCTGAGGACCACCAGCCTGACCCTCCTGTGTGTGACCCCCATGTGCCTGGTCATCAAGCACAGCCACAACACCCAAAGTTGTGCTAGTTTTTTCTTACAGACAGGGAAACTGATGCATGGGGCTAGAGAAGGGCGAGGTTTGCATTAGTTGTGAGGACAAGCACAGAGTCATTAACTGGGTTTGGAAATCAAACATGCATGTGATGTTCCTCAGCTCTGCACTTACCAATGCCAAGCCAACAGCCTTCCCCTCACCCCCAGTGCTTCCAACAGCCTCAAAGCAGCACTGAATCCAAGGGGAAATCCCTGCACTGCATCTTCCATGGACTTTGAGTGGCTCCCTGACTACAAACTTCCCAGGTGACTCTCTAAGACTGGTCTGGTGTCACTTCTGCAGCAATGGGGGCCTGCAGGAGCTCAAGGCACAGGCAGAGGGAGGGGACACCTGGGTGCTGGAGGGCTGATCATGGAACCATGGAATTGTTTGGGTTGGAAGGCACTTTAGACACCATCTCATTCCATGCCCGTGCCATGAGCAGGGACACCTTAGACTAGACCAGGTGACTCCAAGCCCCATCCAGCCTGGCCTTAGACACTTCCAGGGATCCAGGGGCAGACACAGCTGCTCTGGGCACTCTGTACCAGGGCCTCCCCATCCTCAGAGGGAAGAATTGCTCCTAACATCTAGTCCAAATCTCTCCTCTTTCAGTTTTAAACTGTTCCCTCTTGTCCTGTCACTATTTGCTCATGTAAAAAGTTGCTCTCCCTCTTTATTACAAGGCCCTTTAGGCACTGGAAGGCTGCAATGTTTCTAAAGGATGGGGGAAATGTGGCCCTTGTTCTGGGAAACCTCTGTAGTGAGGTGGATGCAGGGAGAGAAGCCCAGGAGAACCTTAACTTCAAGGCTGAGCTCTGCACCACAATCTGACTTGATTTCTTCAGGAAAGAGACTGACCTTTTCCAACTCAGCACAACCAGGCAGGAGGTGAACCTGAGATAACTGCCTGGAAGAAGCTTGCACAAAGGATGTACTGCAAGCACCCTTCCCCATCATCTCCCCATCCTGCTGGAGAGCTGGGGAAGGGGTGGGACGTGGTTGGCCTCATGCTGGCAAGAAACCATCAGAGCTGGAGGAGAACATGCTGCCAACCCAAAGCAGCCAGCACCCATCAGTGAGCCCAGCACCACGTACCAAGGGCTAATCCAAGCAGGAACAGTTTGGACTTGCAGCTGAGGGACAGCATCAGGCACCAGAGGGGGCATGCCAGGGGGACAGACACACAGGCTGGGATGGGGGGAGAGCAGCAAGCTGCAGGCAGAGCATGCAGGGACAGGGAGAGCAGGCATCTGACAGAGAGAAGGAGGAGTGGAGGAAGGGATAATAAATAGAAAGTTGTCTATACCTCAGCACCTCCGAGACAGAGGAATCGCTGTCATCAGACCTAGGGGCAGAAAATTAGCAGGATTATGGGAGAGAAAACCCAGACTAGAGAAGGCAGCGGTGGAGTCAGAGGTGGAAGATTGTTATTGCATCCAAGCCATGTAGGACAGAGAGAAGGAGTGGAGGGAGGGAGAAGGAGAAGCACACATGGAGAACCAAGGGAGAGCAGAAGAGCAGGAGGGCATGTGAGGATCAGACAGCAGGTCTCCATCAGGGAACACCAGCGCTGCTAGCAAGCCCAGAGCAGCACTCGACCAGAGCAGCCCAGCTGCCAGGAGAGGCTGGAGCAGCATTTGTGGCTGGATGCCAGTCCATCAGCTTCCTTTGAGCCCTCATCCCCTCACCCCATCCTGCTCCCTCATCTTTCCAGGGGTCCAAGTCTGGCACCACCCTGTCTGCAGGCAGAGGCCAGGACTGTGAGCTCAGAGGGGCACAGTGGGCAGGAGCACAGCCCTGGCACGGCAGCTGCCCCACCACAGGGAGCAGCAGGGAGGTGAAGTGGTGACAGGACACTGGCTGGAGCCAATCCAAGCCCTGGTGTTCCTATATACCCCACAGGACTCGGTACGTGCCATGTGCTATCCTGGTCTGGGTTCCCCTTGCTCAGACACTCTCACCCCAGCAGGACTTACTTGTCCAAGGCAGATCCCTGGCTCTGGGTGCTCGTGAGACGGGAGAAGACGTTGCGGTCATTGCGCGGACGAGTGGGTGGGGATGAGGGTGGTGTGAAGCCAATGTCTGTAGGCCTGAGCCAAAGGATCAGAGTGACACGTGACTTGGGAACTGCTCACCTGGCATCTGACTGGCACCAGAAAGAATCCTGGGCCACACAGCCCCCCTGCCCACGTCACTGATCCTCCCAAGCTCACCTGGCAGGTTGCCCACGGTCATAGGATTTCCGCCGTGTCAGAGGCGAAGTGTCCGAGCCCCGGGACTGCCTGGGACTGCAGCAAGTGAACAAAGCAGAGTGGGTGCCTGCCCCTGCACCAGGATCCCTCCACAGTGAACACCTCTGTCCTCCCCCAGAAGAGCAAACAAGAGATTGGGCTGGAGCCACAATCTCATGGCAGCCCACAAGAGCAGGGGCAACCCAAGACACCTTCAAAAAGGCTGATAACCCAGAGCAGGGAGTTGGGGACCTCCCCCTTCTCTCCCCGCTCCTGAAGTATCCTCCTCTCCATCTGCAAAGGACACCAACGTACTCCTACACTCTCCAAGCCCCGCTGAGGAAATTCACCACTGCATGCTGTAGCCAAGCATGGATAGATGCAGGACTGGGCTCCCCTTCACCTCTCTGCACCTCCACAGGCCAGGCACAGCTTCCCCAGGCCCAGGCCTCCTTGAGCCTCCCCGCCACTCGTGGCCCATGCTCACAAGGTGCTCCCTCGCGTGGGCAGGCTGATGGTGCGCGACACCTTCTCCTTGTAGTAGGGGTCCCGGATGGAGAAGCCGATCCCGTCCTCTTTGATCTCCATGAGGGATGCCAAGGACTTGGTGATGTTCTTGGTGGAGACGTCCAGCGTGGGTCCCAGACACTCAGCTGACACTGCCTTCATCTGCCCCGAAAGCTTGGGCTCTCCCTAGAGCAGGGCAGAGGACTCAGGGCAGGCAGCACGGGGGGCAGCGGGAGCAGCCAGCGATGTGGGCTGGAAGAGTTTGTGCTCTCTGGCCACAAACCAGCTCCCCCATGTCCCAATGGAATGCCCATCACAGCCAGCCCTCCAGCAAACATGACAGCCTGTACAGAACAATGGCTGCTTCCCTCCACGGGGACATCCTCAGTGCCACTCAGATTTGGAAGGTACTGCCTGGTGTGGTGAGTGTTTCCCAAGTCTCTGGTGCTCCAGGACAGGACCACTGTACCAGGAGACCTTGGTTCTGCCCATCCAGAGAGCAGCCATACTGCCTTATGCCAAGCCTGGTTCCCCAAGGTTCAGACTGCAGAGTAGAGGCCTGAAGCATCACTGAACATCCCTCCATCCCCCCTCCCAGTCTCTGTGACCAGGTCACAAAAAAGGCCAACTAACCTTGAACTTGAAGTCATCTTGGCTTGCTGAGCCCTTCATGGTGAAAGACTGGGAGATGCTGCAAGGAGAAAGGAGCAAAGATGGATCTTCAGTGCCAAACTCTCTTCAGAAAGCTGCTGCCACTGGTCCACCAGACTCCTTGGGTCACCCTCTGCCCCCCAGCATCCTTTCTCCAAGGAATGACCAAGCCTTCACTCCCTGCTTGTGTCCAAGAGACATCCTGCTCCCCCCACCAAGGGCTGGGCACCACAGAAAAGCTCAGGTGGGGCTTTGTTCATCCATGCCCCTCTATGAGGTCCATGAATTGCATCAGGCATTGTGTTCCAGCCACCACCACCTCAGGCACTGCCAGGCTGGGTGCTCACCTCCCATCTGAGGCCAGGCTGAACTCTGAAACTTCTTCATCTGTGCTGATGTAGCCATTCTCTGTGAGAGGGAGACAATGCATCAGCAGAGGGGACCCAGAGAGGACCCCACTGTCACCAGCCCCATCCAAACCCTGCAGCAGAGGGGGCAGCCCAGGAAGGTGTGGGGGGGGACCCAGTCCTTGTCCCTGTTATCCATGGCCAGGAAGGCATGGGGGGTGACCCAGTCCTTGTCCCTGTTATCTATAGCCAAGAAGGCATGGAGGGTGACCCAGTCCTTGTCCCTGTTATCCATAGCCAAGAAGGCAGAGGGGACCCAGTGCTTGTCCCTGTTATCCATGGCCAGGGCACATGCTCCCACCCAACATGGCCCTTGGGCAGGGTCCCAGCCACAGCACCTCCAGGTGCTTTCTGGAGGGTCAGTATGGGTGGGCACTCAGCCCACAGGCAGCACAGCTGGCCTGAAGATGCACCTGCCTCAGGCCCCACCTTGCTGGACATTGTGGATCAGTGCCTGCAGCTCAGGGTGGGACTCAGCCTTCTCCCTCAGGGCGTCCAGCAGGGCGTGGTTCTGCGAGGAGCTGGCCACGTCCGTCTGCCGCAGGCGCCCCTCCAGCAGCCGGATCTGGGCCTCCTTCTGGGCCACCTGCAGCCCCTGCGCAAGCAATGCTGGCACTCAGGAAGGTGCCACAGGTCCTTGCCACCAGGTTCCCACCCTGGCACCCAGGAAGAAACCCTGTCACACATCCACACCCCAGCCCTGCCCCACACCTTGTCGATGGAGGCTTTCAGGAAGTTGTCCAGCAGCAGCCGGGCTTCGGCCAGGGAGCAGGAGCTGATCACCACCGAGGTGTCCGTGGAGTCCAGCTCCTCCTGAAACACGGAGAGAAAAGGGCTGGATGCAGTAGGATAGCTTTGCTGCTGGATGTGGGATGGGTGGAAGGGCCTCCATGGCAAGCACAGCACTTCCATCACCTGCAAGCACTGCCCAGTCCAGCCCTCACCCTCCCCAGTCTGCCCAGTGGCTACTGGGGAGATCCAGCCATGGGACAGTCCAGCGCTGAAGGGCTTATGCACTGCTACAGAAATTCTGGTTCCAACACAAAACTAGACAGTGAACAGACACCAGGCTCACCCAATCCACAACCCAAAGCCCAGTGTGAATTAACAGCAGCCCTTCTTCTCTGCTAATCAAGGTGACAGCTGGGGACAAGGCAGGGACAGTACACAGCCTCCATTTCAGGCTGCAAGCATTGAGGGGAGCTGGGAGCTGCCCAGTGGCATGCCCAGTATCACAACTGGACAGAAAATCTAGATGGTTTCTGCTGGGAAAAAAGCCAGTCCTCCTAGGATGTTTCCAGTGCATGAAGCAACAACCATGGGTACAAGTGACCACCAGCCCCACGGACAAATGGGGGCCGCAGCTTCCCTACAATTCCAGGGCAGCAGGACACCAGCAGCTTGCCCATGGACATGCAAGGACCTGCCAGAACTCCTCTCTGTAATTAATCACCTAATGAGAAGTGACTGTGTGGGTGAAGCCACACCAAGAGTGACAGCTCAGAGGACTGTGGGTCCTCTGAGCAGAGCCCAGCCCCAGCTGGCTGTGGCCAAGGGTGCTCTTTCCACAGAGGGATGCTCTCATTTTCTCTCTGCCAGCCAGACCCAGCCCTACTGCTCACCTTGGTCTCCTCAATCTGCATGATGGTGGCCTGGCAGTCTGAAATGCTGTCGTTGATATAGTCAATGTTGGCCCCCAGCACCTCAATCTCCTCGTTCAGCTCTTGCAGACCCTTCTGCTCCTTGGGGCTCTCTGCCTGCAGCTTTGCCCGCTTGCCCAGCAACGCCTCCTGCAGCAGTGACAGCTCCTCACGTTTCTGGGGGAAAAGGGAAGGTGGGATTAGCACTGTCCACATGGCCACCTCCCGGTCCTGCACCCACCACCCAGCCCTCTCTGTCCCCACTGCCACAGCCACCTTGATGAGCCTCTCCATGTCTGCCTCCAGGTTGACGATGGTCATTCTCTGCATGACAATGTCGAAGATGCGCCGCTCCAGGGACTGCCACTTGAGGCGGGCAGCTTTGCTGAAGGTCTGGCTCGTCCCCTTCTTGGGGAACTTCTTCCTACAGCCAGAGGGAAGAAGAGGCATTTGGGCAGATGGCCACACCACGCTGGAGAGCTAGGCTTGCCCAAGGATCTGGGATCTGGCTGGCCAGAAACAGAGGACGCATCTGTGTTGTTTCCACATAGCCCAACTTTTCCTCTTAGCAAAGTGGGACAAGAGATGAGTCCAGCAGGGTTTGTGCCACAACATTTAATCCTCATGGAAGGCCAGCTTTGAGCTGAAACCCAGGTGACAGTCACACTCTGCCAGCACAGCTTATCACAGGGTCACTGATTTAATATGGCTCAAGTGCACACTAAGCAGCCACCCTTCAACCTCCACCACCCGCCAAAAGCCAGGCATGGGGGGCCCTGAGATGCCTCACCCCCTAGCACCCAGCCCCTGCCCTGACCTGGCCGGCCGAGCCCCATTAATGGAGGACGAGGGGTCTCCCAGAAAGTTGTTGATTTTCCTGTTCCACTGGCGCACAATGCTGGAGACGGAGCGAGCGCCAGACTCGGGCTCGGAGGAGGTGGTGCTGGCCGAGACCTCCGCGCCCGAGTCCATCATGGCCGGCTTCTGGCTCATCCTGCCCGCCACCCGGTCTGACATGGGCTTGGCCAGACGGCGCAGTGCTGACACCTGCCCACAGGAAGGACAGCAAGTGTCAGCTGGGCAGCCCCACCCAGCCTAAACCCATTGGCATCACCCCCAGGTCCCCACAGGTTTGAGAGCAGCAAAGCTCAGGGACATTTGTGCCTCATGGAGTTCCCTCTCCCCCCTCGTGGCCCACCCCTGCCACCAGCTCTGCTGTTTGGGATGGGGAACTCTGCTGCTGCCTACATCCATTTTTCCACCCAGTTCCTGAGCCATAAAACCTCTCCCCGCCTTTTGCAGACCCCATTCCCAAAGCCAGCCCTGCCTGAAAGATTGGATTTCTCTGAGCCAAGCACTGGGGCCCAGATCCCCATGGAAGCTGGGGGCTATGTGGAGGAAACCCCCTTTCCTCACCTCCTGGGTTTTCCTCCGCAGCACTATTTCCTGCTGTCGCTTCTGAGATTCCAGAGCCCTGATCTGGAACTGCATGAGTGAGAAAGAAAAAGACACCCATGAGGTCCAGCCCAGACGTGGTCGCAGTCCCAGTGCTCCTTTTGGCAGTCTCACTCCTGAGTCTAACAATGAGCCTTGAGCTGGCTCTGGTTGCACATTCCCCCCTCCCACAGCATCCCCCACAACTCCAACAGGAGCAGTGGGAAGCCTTCGGGAGCTGTTCATCCAGCTGTGCTCTGCTAGGACCTCCAGTGAGGCTTCACCAAGCTTCAAGGTATCTGTGAGCAGCTGGAGTGCCAGAGCAGGACAAACACCCCCTCCCCAGCCAGACCAGCCCCTGCACGGGGCAAGGCAGGCTCTCACCTCCTGCCGGCGCTGCTCCTTCTTGAGCTGCGCGATCTCCCGGTTCCTCTTGGTCTCGGCCAGCCGCCGCCGCTGCTGCTCCTCCCGCATCTGCTTCATCAGCGCCACCTGCGAGGAGGGGCCGCTGTGCCACCGCCCCGGGCCACCCACCCTCCCAGCAGACACACGCTCTGCACTTGCCACCAGAGTGCAAAACACTGCTCCAAGCGGGGAGCCGGGCTTGTCCAGGATTCCTCCCTGCCCCGGCACATCCAGGTACCTTTGCCTTCTTCATCTCGGCCACTTCTGCCTGCAGCTTCCGCAGCTCCCGCTCGTAGCGGGACTGGTTCTTGAGCAGGCGAGCGTGCTCCTTCTGGGCTGCCTGCAGCTTCTGCAGGTCCCGGTTCATCTCCTTCAGCCGCTTCTCATAGTCTGCCTTGATCTTGTTGGCTTTCTCCTCTGTGTAGCACTCCATGGTGCCTGGTGGGTGAGGAGAGAGCTCGCAACGCACCCCGGGATCCTCCTGTACCCACATACCTGCCTGGAGGCACCAAGCATTGCATCCCTCCCTGTCCCATCAGAGCCCCCTCACCCTTTGTGAACTGGGAATGGTCTGGTCTGTCTGGGAATACCCGCTGGAAGAGCTTGGCACAGAGTGGAGATACAGTGGCTGGCCTGAGCAGGGCTGCAGACTGGGACCCACAGCCACACACAGGGGTGACCCTGCCCTATTTAAGCCTGGAGATCAGCCACCCCACTGGGTCTTTTGCCCCTGATTTTCCCCAGGAGTCCCCCCAGCTCATGAAGTGGTGCTCAAGGCTGGAAGAGGTTTTGCCTGGCCACCCTTCTCCAGCACCAGCAGAGTCCAGAGCTGTGCAGCTGACTGATGCTGCTCCCACAGCAAGACAAGCAGAGTCTTGGGGGTGCCAGGGATTCAAGGGGAGGTAGGGGGATGACAAAGCTCTACCAGGGCAAGGGGTGGATGATTTGACTTAGAGTTAGCTGGGCTTGAGCTGGAACTGGGGTCTGAGAATGGGATCCCAAGGGTGAGGCAGTTCTCACTGAGGTTTTGCAGGACCCGGTCTCGCTCCAGCTGCGTGTCCCGAATCTTGTTCTGCAGTAGGATCAGCTTCTCCTCATACTGGTGCTTGAGGGTCTGCAAACGCCGCTGGCTGTTCTCCAGCTCATCAATCAGCTTCTGCTTGATCTCAATCTCACAGGTCAGATCCGCCAGGTCGGCCTGGAAATTCACAGCTGGAGGCAGAGGAGAAAGTCAGGCTGGGAGGCATGGGGAGCATCACTTCCATGGCCCCACTGAGTCACAGCACATGGAGAGGGCAGAGGAGCTGATGGGAACCCCCAGTGCTGGGAGCAGCAGCACCCAAAGAGCACTGCAGCAGCCCTGGGGCTCTTCCAAGTCCCGCAGAGCAGACATGGCTGGGGCATGGTGAGCTGTGCCTCCCCAAGAGCAGAGCTCATTGCCAGAGATACCAGCAAGTGCCCTTCCATGCCCATGGCTGCACACAGATCTCCACTTTACCCTTCTCCTCTGCATCCGAATCCGAGTCCACCAGGCTCTCTTCACTGCCCGAGTCCTCATCTTCATCCTCGCGCCCATCCTCTTCCTCACAGCCACTCTCATCCTGTTCTTCCTCCTCCTAAGAGATGAGTGCCTAATCTCAGCCAACAGGATGGTCTGTCCTTCTGGCCACAGCTTCTCCCTCCTCCAAACCTGAGCTCACCCTACAGCAATGGGCCACAGCCCCCCAGGTGGGACTCGGCCTCCCACACAGGATTCCCAGGGGCTGCAGCACCATTTCTGGACCAGCACATACTGTTGAGAGGAACAGCAATTTGACCCATCCATTCTTGTATCCATCCCTTCCCAGCTGACCCCTCCTCATCTATGCTGATTGAAACCAAGCCCCCAAAAACGTGGACTCCTCATTCTACATCCAAGCTAACTGGGGAGTACCCAGCTTCCGCCCTGCTCCAGCATGGAGTCCTCAGCAGAACGACCCTTCCAGCCTGCTTCAGTGCCAGGCTGAGCTTGGTCCCTGTCCCACGTGTGGCAATTTCAGTGCTCCACCACCCAGACACCCCCACAGTGTGAGCACGATGCCCACTCACCTCTTCCACCTCGTTCTCATCCGTCTCCTCCCCATTGTCCTGCTGCAGTTTCTGCCTCTTCTTAAACGCCTCCTTCTCTGGGCTGGGGGGAACAGAGGGGGCTGGTGAGTCCCAGCATGACAGAGGTTCTGCTGGGCACCCTCCCTCCTGCTTTTGGACTCTTTGGGGAAAACAGCCTCTGGAATTATGTGATGGGAAAAGGCGACCAAGGGCAGGGCAGGGCTGGGAGGGGAATGCAGATGTGCGGGCTCTGGCCGTAGCAGAGCTGGGGGAAGCAGGAGACCCAACCCCACAGGGACAGACTCAGCCTCCCCTTGCCAACACCTGACCCCACCTCTTCCTCTGCTGCCGCCTCTCTTTCTTCTTCAGGCGCTCCAGGTCCTGCTTGGCCCTTCGGAGCACGTCGGAGGCCTCGGTGTCCAGGGGAGCCGCGGGGCTGCAGAGCCCGGCCAGGCCCGCGCCCGGCGAGGAGCCCACGGGGAACGGGGGCCGGGCCGAGACCCGCGAGAGGCTGCGGCGCAGGGACTCGTTCATGGACTCGCTCTCCAGGAGCTTTGTCCTAGGGAGTGCAAACAGCACAGTCAAAGAGGGGCCACCCCTACAGGGTGGGTCTTGCCTGGGTTCAGAATCACAGAGTGGTTTGGGCTCGAAGGGACCTTAAACCTCATCTCGTTCCACATTCCTGCTATGGAAGGGGCAGGGACACCTTCCACTGGACCAGGTTGCTCTGAGCTCCACACACTTACAGATATGGAATAACCACAGCTGCTTTGAGCAAACTGTGTCACTGCCTCACCTTCACAGGGAAGAATTTTTTCCTAACTTCTAATCTAAATCTCTCCACTTTGAGTTTAAAGCCATTTTCCCTTGTCCTATAGCTATCTGTCCACCTTAAAAAAAAAAAAATCCAGCACTCTCCCTCTTTCTTATAAGCCTCCTTTAGGCAGTGGAAGGGGGCTCTAGGGTCTCCCCAGAGTCTTCTACAGACTGAATATGATGTGTGCCAAGGACAGAGTCACTACGAAGCCATTCCCCCTAATGATTGGTCAGAAAGCCACAATGCTGCCAGACAGGTTACCAGGATCGAGCAAGAGACTGGGATGGACCCACCTTTGGGAGGCAGCAGTCCCTGGAAGACCCCAGGCACTTCAAACAGGACCTCCCCCTCCATCAACGCCCATACCAAGGACAACAATAGCCAAAGCACTGCCTGGCACCAAGGCTGGGCCTCCTTCAATCCTGCATAGCAGCAGGGCTTACAGTCCACCCCAGCAACGCTGGAGGCACCGAGCTGTGTGAGCCACGCAGCCCTAGCCCCTGGCCCCAGGAGCCCAGAGTGCCCAGCTGTGTGCCCGCTCACCTCAGCTCCTCAATCTCCCGGATGTAGTTCTGGATGAGGGTGCCGATGGCTTCGTTCCCGTCACCTGCAGCGCAGAGGCAGCGGTGGAGAGAGGCACACACTGCTGTACCACAGCCCCCGGCCCTGCTGCTGCCCGGGCTGGCCCAGCATGCCACGCACCAGCCCAGCCTCACCTGCTTTGGCCAGCATCAGGTTGGCCTCCTGGCTCATGAGGTAGGTGACCCTGCTGTTGATGGCGTCGATGGCCTCCTGCATGGCCTTGACGCGCATGCGCAGGGCGCTGTTCTCCTTCTGCAGCATGGCGTTCTCCCGGAACAGGTCGCTGTAGCCCTCCGAGCCGTCCTCCCCGATCACCCGCTTGCCCTGGGGGCACAGCAGGGGAGCCCCTGAGGGCAGGGCAAGCTGGGACACGGAGACCCACCACTGCAACCCTGGGGGCAATCCCAGACACAGCAGGGACAAAGCTAGGCACCAGGAAAGCCTGAGCTGAACATTCAGAGGGTAGGAGATGCTTCAGAGCTTCTCCCTGCCTTACCACCCCCAAAACCTGGCCAAGGTCCTGCCTTGACAGGCAGGAGCTGAGACCCTGTTTCTTAAACCTCCTGACTCCTCCTAGCAGTTTCTCCTAGGGGGCAGGGGATGGGAGGCAGGAGGGTCTGTCCCACTAAACCTGCCCCAACTCAAACACAAGGAGGGGTCTTTCTGCACATGTCTCTGCCTCCTCACCAGGGTTGCTCCATCAGCTGGGTTTGCCTTTGGTGGAGTTCATTTTCCTCACAGCAGCTTTTGTGTGGTGCTGTGTTTGGGATCTGTGCTGAGAACAGCACTGATCCCACAGGGATGATTTAGCTCCTGCTGAGTCAGGAGCTGTTCTGCCCCTACCAGCACTGGGCCAGGGGTGCACAAGGAGCTGGGGTGACACAGCCAGGACAGCTGTCCCCCACTCACCACAGGGATATCCATAACCACAGATGTCATGCTCAGCATATAAAGCTGGGGGAAGGAAGCAGAAAGAGGGGATGCCTGAGTGTTGTCTCAAGTCACTTTACACTTGACAGAGCTGTGCTGGGCTGGGAATGGCTGAACACCTCCCTGTGATGGGACATGAGGAATGAGTTCCTTAGTTTGCTTTACTTCTTAAACTGTACCTAAACCAAGGAATTTTCTCACTGTTACTCTCCCACTCCTCTCTCCCATCCCACTGGGGGGCAGTGAACAACGCTGCAGTGGTTCCCTTGCTGGGTACAGCAGGACATGGCACCACTCACTGCCTTGTACTCCATCAGCTCCATCTGCAGCCGGGCGATCTCGGCGCGCAGGGCGCTGATCTGCTGGCTCGTCTTGTCCTGGTTCACCACCACCTTGTTCTTGATGTTGCGAGCCCGGTTGGCGTACTTGAGTGTGTTCAGGGTCTCCATGAAATCCCGGTCAGAGGGGCTCACACAGGCAATCATGATGGTTTGGCTTGGGGATGCAAGGGCAGAGTGAAAGACAGTCCCTGCACAGCTCAGCAACTCAGCAGGTGCAAACCCAGGACTCAGCACAGAGCACTGCCCCCAGACACCCATCCTGGATGGAAGCCCATCCTGTGCCCTTCTGGGTTTTAGAACAAGGTATGAACTGGGTTCATCCCTCCCAGAGCCAGAGCAGCCACAAGACCCCTCAAGCACATCACACAGCACTGGGCAAAGGCAGCCCTTCCTCAATGCCTCCCTCTTTGGAGAAGAGGCAGGGAATTCAATCCCATTCTGGGCACCATCACTTGCCAAGTCCCAGATATGTGAGGGCTCAGGAAGGTTTTGCATCAGCTGATTCTGCCAAAGCTGCTAATTGCACCTGAGGCTGATGCTGTCTGCATCTGCAAAGTCATGCCTTGCCTGGAAGAAGGCATCTCTTCCTCACCAGGCAGCCTCTGGAGTCCTGAGACAGCTGCTGCATAGCTCCAAAGCCCTCTCAGCCCCATGGGCAGGGGGACAGCCCCTGCAGCCCTTGGCTCAAGCTCAGCCCCCACCTGGGACCCCCTTACCTGTTGCCCCCAAGGGAATCCTGCAACAGGCGAGTCAGCTTGGAGTCACGGTAGGGCACGTGCACGACCTTCTTGCTCTGGTCTCCAAGGGCACTGATGACATTCCCCAAGGCCAACTACCAACACAAAGGGAAGCCCCCCCAGATTCAGCCCTGGCTGAGGATAGAGCACATCAGGCCTGGGGGACACACTGTAACACAGCTTTGGGTTGCACAAGGGGCAGGCGTGGCGCTTCCCTTTGCCTGGGCTGTGCCTCTCTCCCATGCTGCACTGAGAAGCATCAAGCCCCAGGGTGGGATTTTTAGCTCTGATTAGCAGATCTCACCCTTCTGGGAGCTGCACCCCTGTGCCCAGCTGTACCCCTTCCCACAGCACGAGTCTCCTTTGGCAGCAGAGCTGTACTCCCACCACTGGCACTGTGCATGCTCTCACCATCAGGCACAGGCAGCACAAACCCCAGCCACGACAGCATACCCCAACAGCACAGGGCAGCTCCAAGCAAGACCCAGAAGTGTCAGAGGCTTCCCCTGGCAGGCCTTGCCTTGCCACCCCCCTGCCTACTGGTGCAGCCTGGTGCCTACCAGCCCACAGTTGATGGAGATCCCCTCCTTCGCCCTCTCGCCAGTGGCACCCGTCCGCTTCAGCCTCTCCGAGCCAGCCAGGTCCACAAAGTGAAACTTGGCTGTCAAGGTCTCGTACTCAGCAGCAGGCTGGGATCCATCCAGAAGGCTGCTCACCTCCTCATTCACCTGCAGCCAGGGACACACCAGGGGTCAGCACCCCAAACTGGAGCAGGCAGAGGCACCCTGGCCTTGAGAGTCTGAGTGTTCACCCTCCACATCCAGCCCCTCAGAGAAGGGGACAGCACCCCAAGAGCAGCTTGCTCTGAGCCATCCTGCCTTGGATCAGCTCACCCTCAGCTCCCATTAAATCCTAATGCAGGCTATGACTGGAAAGAAGACAGAAAAATCCCTGCTTCTCTTTTCCAGACTTCAAACCCCCTCCCCTTCCCAAGGGAACTTCATGCATCACCTGGACATGGAACCCAAGAACAGCCTGGCCACGAGGCAGGATCACATCTCACCAGCTCTGGGCGGGCACACACTCTGGTCTGGCACAGGTGAATAGTGAAGATGGCATGGGACCGGGAGCTCTGCACGTTCATCTGAGTGCTGGCCGTGGTGCGGGAAAGAGCTCCTTGCTTTAGGCACTGGATCAGCTGCAATGACACCAGGCAGGCAAGGAAACCTTAAAGCACCCTTCTAGGGGGTCAGGACAGACCCTGTGCAGCTCAGTGGACACAATGACCTTTTCCAGAACACTCCCAGGACTGCACTCCCATCCTGGGAGAGACCTACCCCCCCAAGCTGTCCCCACACAGCACACCCCTGGTCAGTGGCACCCAGCTGCCAGCCCTGCTCTGTGTCTGCCCCATCCTGCACCCACCTCATCCTGTGAGCTGATGAGGCGTGATGTGACCCCCGTGGTGTAGATGCTCCCACTGGCATCCTCGTGGATTTTGATGTTGGATTTGCGGTGGCGCGCGTCGGGGTCGCGGGTGCTGTCAAACAGGTCCAGGATCTCCTCGTTGTAGAGCTGAGCAGGGCAGCAGGGGGTGTGGGGTGAGCAGAGGAAGCACGAGGCTGCTGAAGCCTGGCACTGCAGGACTGGCAGGAGCTGCCCTCTGGCACCCTGCTGCCACTCCCCCATAGCTGTGTGTGCTCACACTGCCTGCAGGGCTGAGCAGGGGAGCTGGGCTGTGTGCATGTGTACCAGAGGAGGTACAAGCACAGAACCATGGAATCCTTCAGACTGGAAAAGCCCTCTAAGATCATTGAGTCCAACCATTTATCCCAGCACTGTCATGTTCACCACTAAACCATGTCCCCAAATGTCACAGCCACACATCTTCTGACCACTTCCAGGGATGGTGACTCCATCTCTGCCCTGGGCAGCCTGTGCCAATGCCAGACCACAACTTCAGGGAAGAAATTTTTCCTAATATCCAATCTAACTCAACTGGCACAACTTGAGGCTGTTTCCTCTCTTCCTGCTCCTTGCCCCTGGGAGCAGAGCTCAACCCCCATCCAGCCCCACCTTCCTGTCAGGAAGTTGTAGAGAGAAAGGAGGTCCCTCTGAGCCTCCTCTTCTCAGGCTGAGCCCCGCAATTCCCTCAGCCACTCCTCATCAGACTGGTGCTCCAGAGCTTGCCATGCAAAGCTCTGAGCTTTGGGTTGGTTTCTGCTTCCCAAACCTGTCCAGTTCCTGGTGCACACAAGCAGCTCCACTGAGCAGATGCCCAGGAGCTACACAGCTTCCTGGCTCACCTGGCCACATGAGCCAGTGAAACCTCACTCCCATCACAGCTCAATGTCCTCTCTGTCAGGTGGAAAGGGGATAAGGGGGACCAGGGAGTGCTGGACAAGCAGGAAAGCCCTGCTGCCCCAGAGCTGACTCCATCCATATCCTAACTCTGCAGCCCCTCTCAGCCTAGGGTGGAGGGACACCCCTGCCCATCTGTCCCCCCTGCTGCCACCATTCAATGTCACCTCTTGCACCCACATCCCAGTGCAGAGTGCTGGGTCACCCAAGGACTGCAGGTTCCTGGCCAGCAGAAGGGATCAGACTAATCTGTCCCTGGCTGCCCCTGGTGCCACCAGACTCCTCAAGGGTTTAAACCAGCTCCCAGAACCTGCTCCCAGGAGCAGTCACAAGACAGGGATCAGCCAGAACGGGTCCTGTGCCCCTGCCAGGACAACGGGGTTTGTGACCAGTGCCTGAGGTGGCCATGTGCTGCTTTAGCCACGCAGGACTTCAGGACAGGCAGGAAACTGTCCCCATTTCCATCCCAGCAGAAAGGATCCCTAAAGAGAAGCCCCACAAACCGAGCACAATTGGGCAGGAGCTTGGATAGGCCAAGCGATGGAAATGGAAGGACACAACAGCACCACAGAGTGAGCAAGGGCTCTGCAGATGGAGACATAACTGGGAAGGATTTCTCCAGCATGGAAGTGACTTTGGGCCCTCTCCAAGCCATCAGCATCTGAAGACACCCATATGTGATGGCCAACAAAGCCACCAGGAGGCAAGATCACAGCACAGGCCCCCTCCCTGCCCATCTCCTCTCACAACCTCAACCAGATGAAGCTTGCTTGGGAGCTCAGCTTTGCTCAGCACCACCCTGTGCTTTCTCACTGGGACCTTAAAACAATTCTCACTTGCACCTCTTTGCTCTTTCAGCCCAGAAGCAACCTCCAGGAAAAATGCTGCCAACACACAAGGACCATGTGCTTCCCAGGACAAACTTCTCCAGGGAATGAAGCAGTTAATAGAAGAGGTTTTGAACAGGAGAAGCCAGGGCAGAGGCAGGAGAGGATGCATTCTCAAGATCAGAGATGCAACAAAGGACATAAAATAGCACAGTCCTTCCCCAAATCCCCCCACACAAGAGTGGCACTTTCTTCTCCTGTTTCACTGGGAACTCTGGTCCAAGGCTATCCTTGACCTCAGACAGGGGTAAGACAGCCCAGAGCCCCTGGATTCCCAGGGGACCAAGCCATAAGGCCCTTCCCCATGGTGGGAGCTCCCTCCACCAGTTTGTAGCCACGTAGGTGCTTCCAGTCCCACTGCACCAGCACACATCCCCATTCCCATGCCTGTCCCAGGGTCCAGCTCTGTCAGGAGCCAGCCAAGAGATCTGGTGGAGCCCAAGGCACAGGAGCAAGGACAGGGCAGGGCCATGGTGTCCCCCAGACCTCCCCTTACCCACCCACCTCCAGGAACTGGGCGCTGACTTTGAACTCGGGGGCTGCCACGCCCTGGCTCTGGGCCGCCCGCCTGCGCTCCTCGATGCCGCTGAAGAGGTGGCTGATGGCCCGAGGGATGATGCCCTGCTCCTCCTCCGAGATGCTCATGTCGAAGCCAGTGCCCATGGTGTAGGTCTTCCCTGCTCCAGTCTGTGCAGAGACAGAGGGGAGCTGGCTGGGCCCTCCCAGGCTCAGCTCTGCCCAATGCACCCCACATGTTCCCTCTGCTACTTTAGGCTCCCCAAATGCCCTTTCTGAGCCATTGTGACCCCCAGAGACACATCAGCTCCCACACTCCCAGCCCTGCCACCCCCCCTCCCACTCAAGGCCACCCCTGCCCCCAGCTCTCACCCAACCAGGGACAACTCCGTTCTCTCCACACCCAGGATCTCACACACCCTCCACCTTCCTCAGCCTCCCCAGGTGCCCTCTGCAGCATCCCTGGAGAGCCCAGGGCTGAGGGCAGAGCCCGTACCTGCCCGTAGGCCAGCACAGTGGCATTGTAGCCCTCGAAGCAGCCCTCGATGAGCTTCCCCATGCACGTCGTGTAGATCCTCTCCTGCCACGTGTCCAGGTCAAAGACAAAGTCATAGGTGAAGGCCTTGTCCTTGCCCAGCAGCACCTGTGGCTCGCCAGGTGTCACCGAGGTACAGATGTGACATCCCTCTATCTTCTCTTTGGGCAGCTGCGGACGGATCCTGTGGGAAGAGAAGCAGGCTGAGTGCAGCACAGGCTTGGGGGACACCAGTCTGGCCCTGAGGATGAGGGCACAGCCCATCCTGTGATTCATGTCCTAGAGTGTGCCTAGTCCAGCACAGCCAGGGGGAAAAGACTGCTCCCCACTGCTCTGCACTGCTGCAGCCTCACCTTGAGTGCTGGATGCAGTTTGGGGCACCACAAGTGTAAGGACAGAAAGGACTGTCCAGAGGGGGACATAAAAATGGTGAAGGGCCTTGAGGAACCATATGAGAAGCAGTTGAGGTCACTTGGCTTGTTCAGACTGGACAAAAGCAGCCTGAGGTCAGATCAATCGAGGTCTGCAGCTCCCTCACAAGGAGCAGCTCTGATCTCTGCTCTCTGTGACAGTGACAGGATCCAATGTAACAGCTGGAGCTGGGCCAGGGGAAGGTTAGGTTGGATATCAGGAAAAAAGTTCTTCCCCCAGAGGGTGCTGGGCACTGCCCAGGCTCCCCAGGGAATGGGCACGGCCCCAAGGCTGCCAGAGATCCAGGAGCATTTGGACAATGCTCTCAGGCACAGAGTGAGACTGCTGGGGTGTCCTGCACAGGACGAGGAGCTGAATCCTGTGCATCCCTTCGAGCTCAGGACATTCTACAACCCCTGCTGGAAACGTGGCTCATGCAGGCAGGGGACAGACAGCACCTCTGCCTGTAGCACAGAGCATACAGGGCAGGGGATGCTTCAGCTCCTACAGCCAGCCATAACCCTGGCCTGTTTGCAGCTGAGAACAGAGGGTGACACATCCCAGAAACACCACCAGACACCTCCATGAATGAGGTGACAGACAGGGCTGGGCACACAGAGCCTGCACCTAGAACTGCCCCTGGCCCACCAGCCCCTCACGGCTGCACTGGCTCATCCACCCCACTGCCCCTGGCAGGGCTGGGCACAGGCAGGGGCTGTGGCACCGGATCAGCCCCAGCCTGGCAGAATCAGGGCAGCCAGATCAGCACAGCCCTGCTCGCTCCGACACAGACACATCAAACCACAGCTACAAAGGCTTGAAATGCAAAATGCAAAACCACAACAAGACAAGACAGTCCTCACCGTCTGAAGCAATGCACCACCCAGCCCAAAAGCTGTCCCCAGCCTTGGACTCGCCAATGGGACCGGGACAGGCGAGGCTGAGCTGGCTCCTGGCTCGGGCAGAACCGGACCCACCCATCACATCCCACCCACTGCACTCAGCCCTGCCTGGGAATGAGAGCAGAGCAGCTGGACCTGCACAGACACTGCCCCTGTGCAGGGCTGCACAGACACTGCCCCTGTGCAGGGCTGCACAGACACTGCCCCTGTGCAGGGCTGCACAGACACTGCCCCTGTGCAGGGCTGCACAGACACTGCCCCTGTGCAGGGCTGCACAGACACTGCCCCTCTGCAGCCCTGCACACACACTGCCCCTCTGCAGGGCTGCACACACACCGCTCCACTGCAGCCCTGCACACACACTGCTCCACTGCAGCCCTGCACACACACTGCCCCTGTGCAGGGCTGCACACACACTGCCCCTGTGCAGGGCTGCACACACACTGCCCCTCTGCAGGGCTGCACACACACTGCTCCACTGCAGGGCTGCACACACACTGCCCCTCTGCTGGGCTGCACAGCTCTGCCTGTGGTGATGCACCGGCTGCAGGAAGCTGGGGGCTCCCAGGGGACTCGTGGAAAAAGGAGTTTGGAGCCAAGCACAATGGAGATAGCTCTCATTAGTGCTAATGATTGCACAGCTCCAGTCCCCGGGTGCTCCATAAACACAGCTATTAATTCCTTCAAACCACATCCCTGGCAAGCCACATTGAGACCTGAGCAGCCGCTGTGTGCACTGGGACTCAGAATCATGGAATGTCCTGGGCTGGAAGGGACCCGCCGGGATCACCCAGCCCAACCCCTGCCCTGAACAGACATCCCCAAATCCCACCCTGGGCATCCCTGGCAGCACTGTCCAAACACTCCTGGAGCTCTGGCAGCCTCGAGGCTGTGCCCATTCCCTGGGGAGCCTGGGCAGTGCCCAGCACCCTCTGGGGGAAGAACCTTTCCTGATATCCAACCTAAACCTGCCCTGACACAGCTTTGTGCATGAGTCTCTGATCCTCACCCACCCAGGAGCAAAGACCAGGAGGGCGCTGGGCTGTGTTTGGGGGCACAGGGTGCCCCTGGCAGGGCAGGCAGTGCCAAGCACCCTGCACCCCTCACCCCACACAGCAGACGCATGGGAACAGCTCTGTGCCTCTGTGGATATATTTAGCTCAGCAGCCACAATAAAAAGCAGCTTCTGATGTGCTCAGTCCCAGACTCGTTCCTGTCGCCTTCCCAGGGTTCCACCCTCCTCCAGAAAAATTATCCCTGACTTTAATTACTTTTGGAGCAAGATGATGTGCATCATCTTGAACAGCAAGAGCTGTTCCTCTTTTCTTCCCCGCCCTAGACATGAACAGCAACTGCAGCCCCAGGGAATGGGCAGAGGAACAAACTGGAGCCACAATACATTTGGGAATTTTTTCCCCTCTCAGGAAAAATGAGAGCAGGTTTTCAGCAAAACATTTCTTTGTCTCTCCACTCCCCCCAGGGGGTTAAATACCTGCAAGGGGATTGGGACCAGCACGAGCAGCAGTACTAGAGGGGTGTGCACACACAAATTTTCCACAGGGCACTAAGGAGCCCACTTTGAGCCTGGCCATGCTGGGCTGTTCCAGCGCCCATACACCAACATCTGCCCCACTGCCATTCCCCAAACCTCACTGCCCAGACAGCTCCAAGCACCCAAGAGGCCCATTCCTCACCCTGGCCCTCCCAGCCAGGGGACCATGGGGCTGGGGAGGACCCAGGTGCCAGTCCCCAGTGCTCCCCCACGCCATCCTGTCCCATCTCCCCAGTGCTAGAGAGACACTGGAGATGCAGGAATCCCCCAGGGAGATCCTGCCCCTCAGGAAATTGGCCAAGCCTCACCAGGGATGTCCCTGGGAGCTGCTGCCAGCTGGTGGACAAACACTACAGACTCTGCAATGAGAGTGGGATGAGTGCAGCAAGCGGCCATGGACGGGCACCAGCTGCCAAAACTCACATGGGAAAGCACAGAGACATCACAAAGCATCATGGGGGCCTCATGCAGCCACCAGGAGACATCTCAGAGGGTTTCTCTAGGCCAGTGCAGCTGCTCCTCCTGCTCTCCAGTGTCCAACTGCCCCAGCTCTCCTGCACCAGAGTGTTGTACCCCTGCCCTCTAAAGAATCCCACCAGGCTGGGAACTGGGCAATGTGAGACCCTAGCTGGGTTAGGGAGGTGTTCATGTGTAGTTCCAAGCCATGCTCAGGCACCATGATAACTCCAAATGTAGAATCATGGAATTGTTTAGGTTGAAAACACCCTCTAAGATCACCAAGCCCAACCATTCACCCAGCTCTGCCATGTCACCATAAACCATGTCCCCAAGTGACACACCCACACATATTGTGAACCCTCAGGAATGGCAACTCCACCACTGCCCTGGGCAGCCTGTGCCTGACCACCCTATCAAGGAGAAAAATTTTCCTAGTATCCAACCTAAACCTACCCAGGACAACTTGAGGCCGTTTCCTCTTGTCCTGTCACTTTACCTGGGAGCAGATGCCAACCCCCACCCTGGCTGCCCCCTCCTGTCAGGAGCTGTGCAGAGCCACAAGGTCCCCCCTGAGCCTCCTTTTCTCCAGGCTGAGCCCCTTTCCAGCTCCCTCAGCTGCTTCTGGTGCTCCAGCCCCTTCTCCAGCTCCATTCCCTTCTCTGGACACGCTCCAGCCCCTCAACGTCCTTCTTGTGAGGGTTCCTCAGGGCTGGAGGTGCCTCAGCAGTGCCCAATTCAGAGGGATGGGCACTGCCCTGGTCCTATGGCTGGTACAAGCCAAGTGCCATTGGCCTTCTTGGCCACCTGGGCACACGTGGGCACCACTGACAGCATCCCCCAGGTCCTTTCCTGCCAGCAGATTTCCAGCCAAACATGACAATCCCCCACAGTGCCAGCCCGGGTTTCTCCCTGGCCCTGTTCTCAACCCCAGCTGGTAATGCTGCAGAGGTCACAGTGCTTGCCATCCTCTGCCTGAGCTTCCCACGTTCTCCAACAGAGATGAGCAACTTTAGTGGCCATAAAGTCACCATCTGAGTGTGTTCTGGCACTCCTTGTCCCTACCACTACCAAAAAAGATCCTGGCCACTTGCTGTTTGCTCATAGGTCCGGAAGAACTGGGTATGATGCTGTCAGGGTCAAATCTGTGAATGATGGAGCTGCTCCCTCACCTGTCAGCCAACCTGCTCCACACCTGGTCATGAGCCACCAGCCCTGAGGACAGCTTGTGCCAGCCAATGGGACACACAGCAGAGCCAAAAGCATTCAGGTGCCCTGGCCTGCAGGACTGGGACACACACTGAGAGCCTTGCTGCCCTGCTGAGAGCCCATGACACAGATTATGTGACAATTAACAACCTAAGTGTTAAGTGGCAACCAAAATCACCCAGCAGTTCAGCAGCAGGGTGCTGCCTTCCACCCCCAGCCTGGCAGGAGTGCCCTAAGCCCCAGCTCTCCCTGACAGCCCCACGCTGGCCCTGGTGACCATCTCTGCCCAGAGCTGACACGGGGAGGACACAGCCTGTCCTGAGGCCAGCAGCTTGCTCAGTGCTCATCTCCCTCCTGCCCATATGAGCACACCAGGCTCAGCACAGGCACCCCAGGAAGGAGAAAGCCAGCAGGACCACAGCCACACCAACCCCTCAGCTCCCTGCCAAGGGATGGTGACAAGGAACAGAGAGCCAGGACAGAGCTGCACAGTCCCAGCCAAACACTCCTGCCAAGAAAACCTTCCCAGGCAGCCCAGTGCAGCAGGCAGGAGGTGGAAGGATGGATGGACGGACACACAGAGGGGCAGGCAGGGGTGCAGAACATTCCTCCCCAACCGGCAGCTCCCGCTGGGGCGATGACGGGCGTCCCAGCAGGAGCCTGATCCAGCACCAGCATCCAAAGCCATCAGCACGAGCCACGCAGGGACACACACAAAGGGGAGCTCGGCTGGAGCGTCTCCACTGCCCCCCTTGCCATCCCTGCCAGGCTGGCAGGCTCTGAAAGCGCTGTCTCCATGGCTGGGCTGCCACGGAGACCGAGCATCTGGGAGGAGGGCGGGGAGAGGGTCCTGCTACCCAGGGGCAGGAGCTGAGGCACAGGAGCTTGGGCAGGCACAAAGGGTGAGCTGTTCTGCACTGCTGCCCCATGCCAGGCTTGGGGGAGTGCAGGAGGGGCTGGGAGCCGAGTGCCAGGTGGGCACTGTGAGGCAGCTCCACAGGCAGGGTCAGCCTGGGGGTCCCTGATCCCAGCAGGCACAGCCTCCTGGGAGGGATCTCCCCAGCCCAGCATCTCAAGCCCTACAAGAGGCACAGGGATGGGGTCAGCTGGCACTGCCAGTATCCCCCGGTGAGGGCTGCACACACCATGACAGCCCCAGCCTCCTGCACTCCGAAGGGAGGCTGTCTCCTTGCATGGGAAAGCACAGCTTGGCTGACATGAACTGCTGGGTTCATGCCCTCCTCACCCAGCTGTCTCAGCTTCCTGTGTCCCAGCCCAGCACCACGGCAGCCCCAAGGGGCTCAGCGCATCCTTTGGCCTCCAGCGCTTTGCCAAAGCCAAGCAGCACACTCCCACAGCCCTCCAGCACAGAGCCAGAGCCATGACAGCCCCACCCCACCCCACCAAACTGCCTGTGGGCACACAGCAGGCCACACCACCCTGCTGAGACACAGCTGCCCTGGCGCAGGGGCAGAGGGACCCAGATCTATCAGCCAGGGTCACCCATGTCACACAGGGGCTGCTCCACCTCCCAGGGAGCCTGAGCACACCCACCTCCAACATTTCCCGGCACTGTCAGGGGGCTGTAGGGCAGCTGCTCACAGACTGGGGGATCACAAAGAGCTCCTGTCCCTCCAAGACCTCTCTGCAAGCTGCCTGCAGACCCTACAAAGAGCTGTTCCTCTTCCCTCCCAAGGAGGCTGCCCAGCCAGGAAGGGCTGGCTGCCCAGGGAGCAGAGCCAGAGAGCTGGAGAGTGATGGGTGGAAGAGCTCCATGGGATTTTCCCTCTCTGTGCCAGGCCCCAGATGCTCATCGCCACTACCTCTTGTCCACCTTGTCTGCAGAGGGACAATGCTGCTGAGGCACTGCCCCTCACCCAGCCACAGGCATCAGCTGCTGTGGGCTGGCAGAGCTGGAGCTGGCAGAGCCCACCAGGGGCACAGCCCAGCTCTGAGAGCCTGTCAGGACAGGTGGGCTGGGCAAGCCCAGACAGCACCTGGCTCCTCTCCCCACACTGCCTGCGCTCATTCTGCTCCTGTCTCTGCTCCCACATCACCTGTGCTCACCCCACACCCCACACCATCTGCATTCACCCCACTCCCACCCCCATACCCCCTGCTTGCCCTGCTCCCACTCCCACCATGGCCCCAGCTCTGCTCCCAGTGGCACCAGTTCCCTCCAGCCCCCCGGCATCAGAGCTGCAGGAGCAGCTGCCCAGCAGCCCAGGCCTGCACACAGCCCCCTGCCAGCCCTGCTGTCCTTTCTGCTCCCCAGCTTCACCCCTCCTCTGCCCCAAGCCTGCTGCCCATGCTTTGCTGCTGCCCTGTGATCCCACCATCAGCCCAGGGCAGCCAGGAGGAGCAGCTCTCTCATCCTCCAATGCTCCTCCAGGACATCTCATGGGCCAAGGATAGCCCAGGCATCACACACCCAGTAGGTGAGGAGGTGTGTGGGGCTCTCAGCTTGGCCAAGCAGCTCCCCAGGGTAGGATCAGAATGAAGTGCTCCAGGTTTTCCCACACCTCAAGCATGGATGGGGCTGCCCACACTCCCCAGTGGCTGCCCAGGCCCAGATCCCATAGGAGAATCTTCCCTTTGCCTGGGAAAGGATCTCCCAGCCCCATTCTCCCTGAGCATGGGGACCAGGGAGAGGGCTGGCTGCCAAGGGCTGCCTCTCTGCACATAGGTTATATTGGACACAAACCAAGACAAGGTTCAGCATTTAATTACCACGGCAGGGAAGTGGCTTAGCAATCAGAGAAAATTGAATCAGGCTCCCTGGAGACTGCCAGGTCTGGTCAGCAAACAGTCCAATTAAGAGATATAGCCAGGCACCTCCCAGAGCAGCAGGCACAGAGCAGCACAGAGCCCCCCGTGCCACGGGGCCCAACAAACCCTGCCAAGGCAGGGTGCCACAGCCAGCACAACTGGATCAGCACTGGGCCAAGACAGAGCTCCTGGGCAGCCTGGACAGCCCACAGAGCTGGGTGCACCCAGTGCCCCACGGGGCACAGCCCAAAGGGAAACATGCCTCTACATCCATGCCCCAAGGAAGCCCATCCCAACACCACCCAGCCTGCTCCTGTGCAGGACAAGCCTGCCTCACACCCCTGAGCCCCCTGGGCTCCCCCTAATCCCACCACTCCAGACTTTCCCAGGCTTAGGGAAACCTTTAAATCAGGCCGTGGCAGGCACCATGTGCTGCTCATTAGCTCTGGCAGGAGCACGAGGCTGTGAGCTGCACCATCTGCTCTGTGCTGGGACCATGGCAGGCTGAGGGACACGCATGGGCCAGCAGCAGGGACACCCAGCCCGTGGCAGGGACCAGCATGGCCCAGGGGATGCAGGGGAGAGGGGAGCACAGCCAATCCAGTTTGGGGTGTCCCTGGACTCCAGCCTCACCCCTGTAAGGGACTGCCCTTGGCCCAGCCTGGGATCAGCCCAAGGGGGGCACCAGGAGGATGTCTGCACACAACAGAGCCAGCACAGTCACCTGTAAGGGGTGCAGCGTCACCAGACCCCAGTGGGGTGGGAAACACACGTGTGACAGCACACACGATGTGACACATGCCCCAGCAGGGCCCCAACTCCCCTCCAGCCATGCAGAACAGCCCCCAAAACAGCCTCAGCAGCAGTATGGCAATGAATGGGGAGTTAAAGGAAACCATAATTCACCAACAGGCCCTGGGCCTGCCAGGCCATCAGCCTGACCCTGCAAAGCACAGCAACCCCCAGCTCTGATGGGGACAGATGGACACCCCTCCCCACCCCAACTCTGCACCCCAGCACTGAGCCTCCCCTTTCCCCCAGCTCAGCAAATCCCACCCACGGGATCTCCCCCTTTCCCAGGAGCCCCCGCAAGGTCCCCACGTCCCACTGCCACCCCAGCACCACTGTGGTGTGCCCATACTGGAGATAAGGCTGCCCTAGAGCCAGCGCGCTGGCAGCCTCCCAGTGCACTCCAGTGCCACTGGGGAAACAACAACCGGACCTGGGCAGAAGATTCTGCAGCCCCAGAGCCCACCAGGAACACCAGAGCAAACCTGCCCACAAGACATGGGAGCAGGTGGTACAAAAGAGGTGCCTCTCCAGCCCCTCCCCAAAATATAAACAAAGGGATATAAATAAATAAATATAAATAAATGGATATAAATGGATATGGATAATATATATTTATAGAAATAAATAAATGGATAAAAATAAATATACATAATTATATATAGCATAAATATATATAATTTATATATAAAATAAATAAAATTAGAAATTAATAAATGCCAAGCCCTTGGCCAGCAGGATGGGGGATGCTTTGAAGTACCCAGGAGCAAACCCAGCCCCTCACCTGGGCAAGGGCCAGCGAACGTTCTGACCTAATGTCTTCCTCAGGCAGGTCCATTCTGAAATAATGGATGAGCAGAGACCACAGCATCGTGAACCAGCTGGGTTGTGTTTTCCAGCCATGCAACACTGGGCCAGGGAACTCAGTGCTTGAAGGCATGGGGAGGAGGAGGAGCAGTTCAGCTCCCTGCCAGCACCCCAGACCAGAGCAGGGATGGGAACATCTCACTGCCACAGCCGGGCATGGGCAGCGGGCAGGGAGGTGCCCACAGCCCCTGGGGCAGCTGGACACAGGACAGGGGAGCTTGGCACCAGGCTCCACCACAGCAAGCTGTGACAAGAAATCTTCCCCAGCCATGTCAGGCTCCAAGGAGCTGCAGGGCTAGGAAAGGGAATGTCCCAGTCCTGGGGCTCAGCTCTGAGCCCTCCCCTGGCAGTGGGGGTAGTGACTGCGTGGCCTCCATGTGGAGAGAGCAGGGGGCAGATCCCGAGCAAGAGGAGGCAGCCTGCACCCCACAGCAGTGCAGGGCACTGGGGACACAAGCACACACCAGGGCTGGCTCCTGCTCTGCCCAGGGAGGGCAGGGGTGGCAGGCAGGTGCCAGTCACTGTCCCTTCCACCAAGCCAAAGTAAAACCCATCAGCAGCTGCCCAGGGTGCAGAGGGAGCCCCTGCAGACTGATCTCCTGTAGCAGACCCCAGCAGCAGCTGCCCTCGCAATCCACCACATCCCAAATCTGCCAGCTGTTTAACCAGTGGCATCGCTCTCACAATCCACCACATCCCAAATCCTCCGGCTGTTTAACCAGTGGCATTGAGTGTTTTGACAGCCTCCAGCAGGAAATAGCCCTGTGGGACCACCGGGGCCACCCCACCCCCAGCAGGAACAGCAGTACAGCCACTGGCCAGGCCTGGCTCTGTGATTCACACTGGGCTCACAGAGGATATCACCTTTCCTCCCCGGGGGCCAGGAGCCATGTTTCTGACAGCTTTGTTTGGGGCTTCATCTGCAATTTTCTCCTGCCTCCAATTTCACTGCTGAGGCAGCAGCTGGCTCCGTCCTCGGACTGATCCTTGGGAGGCCCTGGGCTCTGCTGAGGCTCCACGGTGCTCAGCTAAATCCCCTGCGGTGGGTGATGTGTGCAGGCACCAAACCCTGCCCAAGCTGCTTTGCTGTGGGCGCTGGCACATCCGGGGGTGCAGCCCTGCTCCCCCCTCACTCCGTCTCCATCCCCTTTGAACATTTCCTGTACAAGCCGATTGAGTGCCTGGCTGAAGGCAGGCACAGAGCACACACCTGGGCTCAGCACCGGCCCAGGACCCAGCATGGTCCCCAAAAGCTCCCTCCAGGCTGGGGAGCCGCTGTCCCCCTGCTCCTGGAACACACAGCCCGAGTCACAGCAGGCTGCAAAGCCCCAAAGCGAAAGCAGAGCAGCAGCGTGTCTGGGTGGCTTCAGCCCAGCAGCAAAGCAGCACAGGATGGGGCAGGGCCCCTCTGCCATGGCTGAGTTGCCCTCAGCAGGTGCAAAGGCTGCAGAGGAAGGGGCTGGGGTGCCCACAGGGGTGGTCTGCCAGCGCAGCACCCTGAGGATAGAGCAGTCTCCGGGGATCTTTCCTTCCAGGGATCAGGGCGGCCCCTGACCCTGCAGATGGCAGACAGAGCACCCCAGGGCTGTGCCCAGCACCAGGATGGGCTGCTCCCCTCCCCCCTTCCCCTCCCCCTCCAGGAGACAGTCACATCCCGTGCCTTGGGGTGGAATTGATTGCCTTATCTCTCCCTGCACTCGCTGTAACAGCTGAGCAAAGCCAGGCCAATACCAGCCAAAGCTGGCAGGAGCCAGTGCCCCCCAGGACCACACCAGAGGGCTCCAAGGCACAGCAGCAGCAGGGAGGGGATGGTGGGCAGCAGGTACCAGGGCTGCACCCTCCCTCTCCCCGCTGGAGCCCTTGGGCAGCACGGACAGTGGCACAAATTGGGTTCACACCACCTTTCCAAAGGATCCAAATCCACCCCAGATCAGCTGATGTGGAAGGGCTACAGCTCCACTTCCTCAGTGACTGACCTCAGCTGGTACCAGACACTCTGGGCTCACAGAAAGCACCCCAGCAGGCAGAGAGCCCCAGCCATGTGGCGCTAGAGGTGCCAGCACCCTGGCAGGGCTGGAGCCCAGCTGATGCCACCATCAGGCCTTTGCCAGCTCAGCCACTTGGCCGGGCACCCAGAGGGTGTGTGATGATGAGGGGAGGGACTCTGAGGAGGAGCTGGAGTCCCTCTTCAGACACCAGCCAGACACGGGCTCTGGTGTGGGCCAAGAGCATCGCAGCAGGGGCGGCCGCGAGAGCAGCAGAGCACTGGAGGTTGCAGAGTTTAAATAAACTTGAAATACGACTCAACTTCCTTCCCCAATTTCACAAGCTCCGTTTCCTGCGTCTCCTCAGCAGGCCAGGCATGCTCAGTGCCATGGCAGCTCTGGCACAGGGGATGCTGCTCTCTCTCAAAGTAGCCAGTTTGGAGGTGCCCTCAGGGAGCAGCTCTGCAGCCAGCCAGGCCACTCAGGCCTCCAGCCAAGCAGTTTAATGGCTTGGGGGTCAATACATGCCATCAGCCCTTCCTGACACTGCAGAACTACCGGGCTGAGCTCTGCTTCCTGCAGGCAGCACAGTCCCACGGCCTGGCTCCCTGTGGCTGCAGGAGCTGGCAGCACCTGCCTGCGGTCCTGGAGGGGGCTGTGCTGAGGGGCACCAGCCTCACATTCCTGTGCCAAGCCCCAAACCAAGGCCGCGCTCCTGGACAGAGGGCAGGAGTGGGGAGCTGCTCTGGCTGCACTGCAGCCACCCTTTTGAAGGTCACCTACAAGGAGGAAGCAGCGGCTGCTGCTGAGGAGGACGGGCCCCCGGCCCTGCTCTGCACCACCATGGCAGGAGGCAGCTCCCTGCAGACACCGCTACCCCGGCACGGCCTGCTGAAGCACAGCCCGGCCCTGCCGGCTCCTCCCTGCCCCAGGAGACACAGTGACACCGGGAACCTGCCCCAGGAGACACAGTGACACCAGGAACCTGCCCCAGGAGACACAAGTCATACTCAGAACCTGCCCCAGGAGACACAGTGACACATGCAAGTCACACTCCAGGCTAAGGGGCAAGCAAAGCAGACCCTGCTGGCAGGGAGGGCCAGGGCCAGGGCAGGACCCAGCCCTGCCCTTGCAGACACTGCAGGTCTGAGCTGCAGGTACAAGGTACAGGAACAAATCAGCCCTGGGCCAGGAGGAGCTGCTGGGCCTGCATTTCCTTCTGCTGACAGCAGCACTGCCGCAGGTACCGGCCATTTCCCTGCCAGCACGTGGGAAGCCTAAATCATGTCCCCAGAGCTCAGCTCCCAGGGTCTTGGGAGCCCAGTGCAAATGGGGCAGATGAGGGCCTTGAGAAGATGAGAGCCTGTGAAGCTGACAGTGAAACACCACATCATCTCCCCTGCCTTCTCCTGCCAGACCAAGACAATCAGCAGGAACCAGGATGCACAGATCCAGCATCTCTGTTCAACTGTCCCTACTCCTCCCACCCCAAGGGCTCTGTGGGAGCACAGAAATGGGTCCTGATGGCTGTGGCACCTCTTGACATCAGCTGGATCATCCCCAGCAACACCACCATCACTTTCCAGCATCCTTGGCCCTTCCCCAGGTCCCACCTCCCTCTCACCAGCAGCACAGACACAGAGACCCCAAAGAAAGACACAGAGACCCCAAAGAAACTGCACAACTGGCCCATTCATGTTATTATCAAGGGACAAAAGGGGAGCTTTGATCTGTGTCCTGCTGCATCCCAGAAACATTCAATCTCCTCTGTGCTCTGATGGCTGAGAGAGGTGGGATCTGGGGCAGGTTTACTTCAAGGATTCTTAGAGAATCCTGCAGCCTGGCTGCTTCACCGGCAGGGTGTCACCAGCACTGACAAAGGAAAACCTCGCTCTGCTCCAAGCCCGGGACAGGAGGGGACCCAGCCCCAGCTCCCCGGGGCTGCTGTGGCAGAAAAGGTGGGTGGTCTGCAGGGAGAGCAGCTCAGCCCTTGCACACTCAGCTCAGCATCAGAGCCACCTTCCTGCACGGCGTCACAACCTGATGGCTTTGTTTGCAGCCTCCTCGCTGCCAGCCCTGCTCCTTTGTCCTCGCGACTCACCTCCAGCACCACATCCCGCCGGGTGCCCAGCTCTCTCCTGCTCTGAGCAGGATGTTGGCTCACTCCCTCAAGGAAGGGGTGCAAGAGGGCTGGAGCCCTCCCCCCTGCCTGGACCCTCACCATGAGCTCTCCAGCCCCACTGCAATGCTGCACACCCCAGCCACCTCCCCGCTGCGGTACCCTAGCTAAGCACCAGCCAGCCCAGGACCCCAGTGCTGGAAGAGACCTGAGGGATTAGGAGAGCCCCGCAGAAACGACTCCACAGCCGCCATGCCGCGGGGCACCCACCCCATCTCCAGGATGGTGGTAAAAGGCATCATCTCGAAACAAATGCAGGATGGAGATGGGAAGAGTCCGGCCAGGAGGAAATCCCCACCCCCACGGTCGGCATTAACTCGGTTCCCGGGTCAGTGTCCTGGCACAGACACTCTGTGTTGGCACAGCCCCCCTGCCCCTGGGCAGCCACCCCAGCAGCAACCGCAGCAGAGGCTGCCGTCACTCCTGCAGCTCCCCCATCCTTCACAGCCAAAGCCCGGCCTCGACCCTCGGCCTCTCCGGAGGAGAACGACAAAAAAAATCCCCTGGGGCTGGTGCCAGGGCGAGCAGGATGGAGGGGCCGGGGGAGCTGGGAGGTGTCGCGGTGCACACACACGCGTGCACACGCACACAGCCCTGCTCATCCGCGTGCACACGCACACACAGCCCCACACCCACCCCTCTCCCTCCATCACTGCCGCTGCACCAGCAGCATCTTTTGTGCTCCCGCTCCGACCAGGCAGGGCGCGGGCAGTGCCCCCCGAGCCCGGCACGGTCCCCGCAGCCGCCAGCCCGCACTGCCCGTGCCGGCGGGGCACAGAGCGGGGGGAGGCACGGCGTGTCCGCTGCGGGACGGGCTGCGGGGCCGGATCCGCTCCGCCACCACCACGGGCCCGGCAGATGCGATTGCCCGGCACAGGCACGGGGCGAGCGGGGCCGGCCGGTGCCTTCCCCCGCGGGACGGCGGCTCCGGCCGCGGCAGGGTCCCGGGCCGGGCAGGGTCCCGCGGTGCCGCTCCGTGGGATCGCGATCCCGTCTTTCGGCGGAGACTCCTTCCTCCCGAGGGGCAGGGAGCGGCAGAGCCCCGCCGCCGCACACCGGGCCGGGCATGGCGCTCACAAAGACCAGGGTGACACTGGGGGGTGTCACCCGTTCCCGCGGGGCTCGGCCTCGCCCGGCCCACGCCCCCCGAGCTCCCGCAGCTCCCCGAGCCCCGGCGGGCTCCGAGACCGCCAGCAGCTCCTCAGTGAGGTGCGGGTCTGCAGGCGCATTGTTCCCAGCACAAAGGACACCGAGATACCGCATCGCTTCCCACCACCCAGCGGGGGGGCGGGCACGGAGCCCCCACAATGCCCGGCATCCCGGTGACACTTCGGACGGCCAAAGCCACCCGCGCAGCAGCCGGGAGCTGCCCAGGCTGGGCGCCCGCCTGCAGGTGGAGGAGCCGGGGGTCCCAGCCTCGCCCTCCGCCGGCCACGGGGGATGGCGGGCGGTGGGGGCGGGTGGA